>NC_079169.1:30447970-30747970 GCF_947568905.1 Ostrea edulis
TCTGCGGATGATTTTTCTTGATCCGCACAGTCTGCTTAACCACTCGTCGAGGAAATTCGAACGGTTTCATCCTCGCATAAGAACTGATTCTTGAAACGAAATTTCTCACATAAGTGTTGTTTTGAAATGTCTATTTTTTCGATATTTCTTATGATATTCGAAATTGTGTCGCATGAAAGGTGAAGATAACGAACAGTGATCAATTTCACAACTCTTATAAGCAATACAAAATAGATAGTTGGGCAAACACGGAACCCTGGACACACCAGAGGTTGGATCAGGTGCCTAGGAGGAGTAAGCATCCCCTGTCGACCGGTCACACCCGCCGTGGGCTCTATATCCTGATCAGGTAAACGGTCAAAATCAGTGTGCAAAGAACAGTCGAACAATCAGTATGAAACATGTCATACAGCATTTGACCCAATGCGAGGTTGTATTGGCAAACTATGTCGTTATAACGCCCATAGAATTTGCGAAATGCTGACTTTAATGGAGATTGTTGAAACCTCTGTACCATCGACTTGTTTGTCAGTAGCAAACAATCTACGTTACACACATGTACTCTAACTACCTCAGAGTAGAGCTTTCACTTCGTAATTGGGAGCTCGTGAGTTCGAGTCCCGCACGTGTCAAACCTAACACGTAAAACTAGGTAGTGATTTCTTTGCCAAACGCTCGGAATTTTAAAAGTGGGAATCGCGGGTCTTTCGGATACGACCTTAAAAACAGAGGTCCCATGGCGCGGCAGGCGTTGGCACGACACAGAACCATCATTACCACGGATCTGAGCCCTATGTATAGGTCTAAATTTGTGGTACTTCAACTACAGCTGGTGACGTCTTCATATCAGGGAAAAATTCTCGACGGGACGTTAAACAATCAATCAAACAATTAACTACGTGGCGAATCATCTACGTTAGTCAATGGAAAACAATTTTAAAAGCATTTTATATGAAATGATATGGAGTAATGGAGATGAACATAAATGTAATATTTCTATTGTACGTAAAGCTTCATAAATGTTTTTACGTTCTCAAGCGCCACTCGAGATTCTTCGTATACCGTAGCGTAGTTTTACGAGGAATGCCGATCGCTTTTTACAAGTCTACACATCCAGTATATTACAGGGAAAAAGAATATTTCTGGCTTTTAAGAACAAATGATTGGGAAAAGGTAATTGAAAATTGGGAAAACATCAATGCTTTTTATATTTATATTTGCACTATCAGGGTTGTACGGACCGGTAACCGGACCCCAAAATAAGCCAGAAAAACCCTGATAGTGTAAATATAATTTGACAATCGGCATGGATTGCGTATTATATTGATGTTTTGTACCGACCCAGCGAGAATATTTCACTGATTTCTTAACTTCTTTAGTTCAGTTGCCACAACTTCAGTCGTATGTTATGGCCTCAGGAAATGAGTGTTCCTTATGGTTCCCCGAACCTACAGCCATACAGAACTTTAGTTTATAAGGTCTCACCCGAACACCCGAGACTCATTTTTAATGCAGAGGTATTTACAAAGGATTAGTCCTGCCTTTACAAAGGATTGTTCATTGTTACGACACATACTTATCACCATCGGGACTTAAACTCACGACCCTCGACCAAGAAGCTAACAATGCTATATCAAAAACCTAATCTCGCCCATTACAAAGATAGAAAGTTCATTTGACATCTGTATGCGATTTAAGAGCAATTTTCTGTAACGACCAAAAACATTTTGAAGGGTTTAGGCACAAATCGTCTCAGATTTCAATAAAACCTACAGAACGGAGAAAGTATCTTGCATATAAGAGGAATCAAACATATTTTGGTATTTTGATGCATGGTTGCCATAGAAACCATGATAGTGTAGCTTGACCAATTCTCTCTTCCTCAGTTGGATAATATCAGGGTCCTTATTTTGTTCGGACAGTAGCTGGTCTCCACTGAGGGTGTCCTTGCCCTGGTCTAACTGCACCTTGGGACCATCATTCGTCACCGGTTTTCAGTGGAAACTCACTGTTTTATGGCTGTCTGTTTTCATTTGAACTGCCATCAAGGTCAAACAGTAAAGTGTCACTGAGATCAATTTCATGACATGAACAAGTCGTATTAAAGGATTGATCATAGTCAACCTCGACTTCTTTTCTTCTGGTCATCGATCTGTTAACAGCACAGGATGGGTATAGGTCGTCGTCTTCTTCATCTGACGCGACATTGGAAGTGATTTTCTCACAAACTGTGGGATGAAAGGTGAATATAACGAACAGTGATCAATCTCATAATTAGCAATAAGAAATAGATAGTGTGCGGTCACATCCGCTGTGAACCCTATATCTTGATCAGGTAAACGGAGTTATCCGTAGTCAAAATCAGTGTGCCAAGAATGGTCTTACAATCGGTATGGAACACGTTAGACAGCATTTGACCCAATGCGAGGTTGTATTGACGAACTAGATCGTTATAACGACCATAGAATTTGCGAAATGCTTACTTTAAACGAGACTGTTGAAACCCCTGTACCATCAACTTGTTTGTCATTGTTTTTAATGTTGTTCCTAAAAAGTATTTCACACCTTTCAAATGACCAGGTGCTTTCGCTCCCCAGTTACATGAAATTATAGAGTTGGTAGATTTTCGTTTTAAAGTTCTTTTGATATGCTAAAAGTCATACCCCAGAAAACCATTTACGAGTTTAAGCCAAATAGCAACAAGTTTAGAATTGTGTCTTTTTCATAGCAATGATTCAGTATAATCAAACATCCCACTATATTACCTTGAATTCGCCATCAACTTCGAAGGAACTGGTGCAGTTATGCTAAGACAAAGTACATTGTACATATGGGTAATCAGAAGTTGTTAATGCCTGTGACATAAAAATATACTGGATAATTCCTTAAAACCACTAGTAAATCTAGATCCCTAACAATGTTGAAGTACCATATCCACACTGTCATCAATGCCGATTGTGAAATAACTACAAATCAGTCATAACTGTAACAGACTTGTGATAATAATTACAACAATGCTGTTGGTTTGATTTCCACAAGACGGTCTCTTTATTATGGATCAATAAAAAAAAACCTGTAACAAATAAGAAATATTAAATATTTGGCGTATAATTATGACTATAGAAATTATCATCAAGGGGAGATAATTCAATTACATGAAATTTACAAATTCAAGTCTCCCACTTTTTTAATTAATATATGTTTATTATAAAATATTTATAATAATTGTCCTTATATGTATATGGACATAATTAATTATTGCAATATATAAAATCACAACTTGCATACCAATGGGAATGAGTCATGAAACTCACATTATACACGAGAATACACTGACAGGCTGATATATACAAATCAATAATGAACAACTTTGTAGATATCTACTAGGCGTAAAACAAAATGTTTACTGTAAAAGATGAAACAGTGAGACATCATGAATTAATTATTTACACACAACTTTATATTCAAAAACTCACTCTCACAAATCATTTACTCCAGGAAAAGTGATTTAAGGAATAAAGTGAATAATTACAGGTTTAACATTTAATAGAGAATTTAGGTAATATGTTAAATATTAGTATCAAAGAATTACTTACCATGCAAATGGAAATCACTGTCACAGTCTAAGGTCTGAATAATATAACCTCAATACTAGTCTCAAAATCTCAACAAACTGCCCAATACTTTCAGAAGCTAAATAAGCTATGAACCAAAAACACAAAGAACTCACAGAACTTTTGGTGGGAAACACAAGAACCAACCAAAAAGCATAAGACAAAATAAAACACCAATGAAATTAAAAGATACAAAATGACCATAACCAGAATATAATAAGAGCCCTGAGGCTAACTCTGGACCTTTCTAGCAAATGACCATTCAAAAATCAATACACTGAACTACAGGTTGGTTGAATAAATCTGGAATTCATCAGTAGGAGTGTAATGCAAATAACAATATATGTATGTATATACAGTATTAATTTCTGCACATGTAGTATGCATTACTATGAATATATGCATAATATATAATTAATGTAGAAAACATGAGTCTGTCACATAACTGTCTTTCATTATATATATATATAATTAATCTCTAACCCGAAGTGTACAGCTAACCTTTCAACTCATCTTTTTTAAGGCATCGTCGAAGAAATTATGTGACCGAAAACATGGTAAATTCTGCTCTCTATGAAGTTCAATAATTCAGAATAAAAATACAAATCTTGAAAAATGCAATGTTTTTATCAATTTCCCGGACGAGCCCCTCAATTCTGTTATAGGTCAGAACAACCCTTAATAGTGCAGCAGAATTTACTAACAAGGGCAATTAGACAATCAATAAAGTTTACAATTAAAAATTGAAAGAAAATTGTAACAATATCAAAATACTAACTTACGATAGTTGAACGATAAATATCAAAATCCGTGCTGAACTGAATCTCCACACACAAAATAGTTAATTCCAAAATCCTAGTTCCCAGTTATAAAATAATCAAAATGCCTAAAATGCTTGTCTAACCACAGCTTTTTCATCATGAAAATTCACAGAGTAATAATAATAGGAATGAATTTTCTAATACAATCTTGAAAGACAATGATGCAACCATTACGTCAGCTTTCTACTATCGAAATAAACATCGAGCTCTAGGTCACATTTGTCAATCGAATGCAAGTAGTACACAACACAAATACGACTTGTCATTAGGTCAAATGCTATCTGAAGTGTTTCATATCGTTAAACCGTTCTTTAAATATTGATTCTGACTACGGATTACTCCGTTTACCTGATCAAGATATAGGGCTCATAGCGGAGGTGACTGGTCAACAGGGAAGCTTACTCCTCCTAGGCACCCGATCGCACCTCTGGTGTTTTCAGAAATCCGTGCTTTCCCTACTTTTTGATACTTTATAGGATTTATAAAATTGATCACTGTTTGTTATCTTCATTTTTTTATTCAAAGGTATACAGACTCTTTTTTACAGATGAAAGTAACGTCTTATAGCTGCATATGCATGTGACACCGAAACTTTCTGTTTTAAACAAAAACACCCAAAGTTTCCAACAGCGTTTATTTTGCATTCCGTGTAACAAGTTACACACAGGACCTGACTGAGTAACTATTCGTTGCTAAATATTAGAAACTGCCCAACCCACAGACTGCAAATCACTGCCAAATTAACCTTTTAATTACAAACATTGCTGGAGTCCGGATTTTCTCATGACCAACAATTCTTACCTCCATCCCCTGAGACTCGGGTGATAAATGTCAGCATTGCTGATATAAAAGTTACATTTCATCTAGACAGAAATTTTGATTAGCAGCCAGTGACCTTATCAAGATAAATAGATATCTGCAGTCTGTAGCTTAAAACAATTACAACACGTCTACAAGATTAAGCTAATATAAACCAATTATCAAATATGCAAACAATTTCACACAAAATTTCACTTTAACACCTCCCTTCCAAAGAATAAAAATTTAACGGTCAAATAGTTGAATTTTTAAAATGTTCAATATTTTTTTAACATCACTAAATTCAGTAGTCACAAAATTCACTTTAACCAGTTCAAATAAGCTTTTAACAGTTAATACCAAATAATTATCAGCAGAATAAAATAATTCCAGAATTTGAATTTCACTGTAAATTCCATTCAAGTGCACATTGAATTTTATGTTTAGAATTTCACAAAAATTGTCCATAATTCACAAATACAATTCACTTCTCAAATTCTTGATAATCCATCCGCATTTGTGTTTTTGCTTCCTCGTTTGTATCTGACTTCTAAGGTTGCAGGGCAAGGGCCCAACGTAAAATCTCTGGTTTTATTCCTCAAGCGGTTTAACCATACAAGAGGATTGTGATATGTTTCTACGTAAAACTTCCTCCCTTCTAAATAATACAATAAAGATTCAATTGCCCAAACAATGGCCAATAGTTCCTTTTCTATTGTAGAAGAATTATTTTCGCTTGGAAGTAGTTTCCTGCTTAGATATGCAACTGGGTGGTCACCGTCTGATAATTCTTGACTAAGTACAGTTCCAATTGCATTATTGCTAGCATCTGTTTGCAGTATAAAGAGTAGATTAAAATCTTGATTAATCAAAACTGGGGTTGACATCAGGGCTTCATTCAGCTTTTTGAATGACTGTACTTCCCTCTCTGTCCACTGTAACTCGGTTGGTTGACTTTTTCGCATTAGATCTGTTAATGCTACTGTAATTTCAGCATATTTTTTTTATATACTGGCGATAATATCCTGTTAATCCAAGGAATGATCTCAATTCCTTCTTTGTCAAAGGAAGTGGAAAATCCTTCATGGCCTTCAGCTTGTTAGGGTCCGGTTTAATTGATCCTCCCCCTACTTTATGCCCTAGACCAAGGATTTCTGTTGCTCCCATCTTACATTTTGATGGTCTAATGGTTAGGTTCGCCTCATGTAAACGACAAGGCTTGGGGTAATTTATGGAGTGGAGCGGAGTGGAGTCGTGGAGTCATGGAGAGGAGTCTCTGTGCTTCGTAACTTTACTATCCCCCAACTGTCACTCTTTATTTTAGAGTAATGTAACTCAACACCCTCATCCGGTACAAATAGGTGTGTTGGAATTTGGTTCGATCTGTTTGTTCTACTTTAGTTGCACACACATCTGTCAAAGCCCCTTCATCCCCTAAGGTGGGAGGAATAATTGTATGTCACAAGCGCCAAGAATGAGGTCAAATCCATGACCTGCAATGTCAGATAATCACTTCATCATTTTAACACTGTGTAATGTGTGGCCTTGGCAATGACATTTCCTATTCATGTGTTCTTATTAAAATAGCTGAGGATTTTTTTTTATCAATTATAGATTGATATAGCCTATCAATATCATTGATCAATTGACAGGAGTAAATCTAGTATTTTATTGGGTAGAACATGAGACAGATTAAAATGGGAGGGTTTTAGCCTCTCTCCACAGCAGTGTAAGACATTATATGAACGTTTTTCTTTCAATTTATCTTCTTTGTTTGGCTAGTTATGTACACTGTATTTATTTATTTATTGGGGGGTAAGTAAATTCTGAGATAAAAATGAAGAGCATTAATTAAGTATGTGTTGGCTTTTTTCATTAAATATAAATTTGTTTTTACTTGTATTTTCTCAAAGTTTTTGAAAGTATACTGGTTTATAAAATATGTTATAGATAAATAAAAAAGTTTTGAATACATATATTTGATTTTCATTAAGAAACCTTTGAAATTCTTAGAGTTACATGTGTTCCCCCCCCCCTCAATCTGCCAAGAATCGATTCGAAATTTATGAATTTAAAGCTAATCATAATGAAAAGCAGCAGTTTATTGAGTGTAATGAAATATAAAATTAAATATATAGTTACTGTAATGCAATGATTGTCAGGAACTAACAGTGTTCAAATGATAGTGTTCATAATTTAAGCTGATTTATCAATCAATTGATAACAGTCAAATTATACTTACTTTGAACAGAATTAAATGCTCAATACAGGTTTATTATTACTTCTTTCAAGACGCACAACTCCCGAAAAAATTCCCAAACGCCACGAGCTACGTTTTGACATCGTCAGTGTTGCGTGAAAGCTATTGTGTGAGATTTGTTAAACTGAGAAAGAAATACTATCAATCGACATGTTATTTTTATATATTGAAAATGTTCACATTTCTCTTGAACAACCCTCGTATACCACAATATCTATTGAAAACCACTAGAATGCAAAAGTAGGTATATTCCATCCTTTGTTATTGGTACAAAATCCTGGGTGTTTTGATAAAAGCAGAAAATTTAGCAAACGTATCTAACTTCCAGTTTCTCTTTATTGTGAAGGCTCTCATGATACAATTATTTTAATTACTGATCAATGTGTTATCAAATTTACGTGAGAGTTTTTTCATTATAGCGGTTTTTTTTTTGTTTTTTTTATCTATTCCTGGAGTTGACATTTAATTGGATGCACATTAGTTTACCTTATTGTGTGAAATAATGAAAGGAAAGGAGGACAGGATGCTGTCAACATACACTGCTGATATCAAAATTGGATAGTTGGTTAGAATTATAAATCTTTCAACATTTTAAACTTTTACTTTAAAGTGTTCATTATCAAAATAATTCAAACAATTCAACACAATCCCCCGTCCCCAACTTGCATATATATACATGTATAATTAGTTTCTGCATTCAGTAATGCATGGTTTTTTAAAAAAAATTATTTGTAAGCATTTCTATATCAAAGTCCTGTGTTGTGGTTTGTAAATGTATATTTTATACATGATAAACATGAATATTTTATTCATTGACTCTACTCCACGACTCCATGACTCCACGACTCCACTTCGCTCCACTCCGCTACACTCCATAAATTACCCCTAGCCAGTAGGTTTTCTACAGGTCCAATATGGTCTTCCCATGTCTCACTATAGACAATTATGTCATCAAAGTAGGCAACTGTATTCTGAGCACAACTTGTGTTCCTTACAGGTTCTTTTTCTCGGAGGTCCATTTCAGTTTCAAGATGTCATTTCCCCAGTAAAATGCTTTTAGTTCGTTTTCAGTTTGTGATTCATTTTTGAAGCTTTGTCCCGACAATGTTTAAGTGATGGGGCCTGTCTCTGAAGCTGGGACAATTTATTGCCATCCACTACACTTAACTTTTCTAATGAAATTTCTGGTGGATCATATTGCTCAATTCTAGCCTCCTCATGTGTAACTACATTGTTCATATTTCGTGGTTGAACATCGCACTTCTCAATTCGGTCTCGGCCACCCTGTTCAAGTACTCCTTTTTGCTTGGTTTGGGCTCTCGTCACCACCGCCGCGGCTCCGCTCTTTTCCAGATCAATCCCCAACAACCCATCAGCGACGAGATCAGGTACCAATCCTACTTGAACATAACCTTTGAATATTGGAGTTTCCAGGTAGCTTAGCCTCAAATGGCTGGCCGATAGCTGTAACCAGTGAAGTAGTTTGCCCTTGTAAAACGCATTTTGAATCCACAAGATCCTCACGAACTAACGTCATAGATGCGCCAGTGTCCTTAGTCAGTGACACTTCCAAGTCATCTACTTTACCCGGAACATAATGTAACCCCCATAGCATTCCTTTCACGAAACATGACGCTAGATTCCCTTTCTTTGGGCATTTATTTGCGTAATGTCCAAAGTTTCCACAGCTAAAACATTTCACTTTTTCCAGACTTTTCCGTTTCCCGGGGTTCTCCTGTTCGTGGCTCTTGTTTTCTCCTAACGCTTTATGATTTAGAGGTTTTCCGTCCTCGAGAGATTTTGTTGGTAGAATATAATCTTCAGCAGCATCAACTTTCTCACTGCTTCCCTTATTCCGTCTGATCCATTGAGCTTGTTGAGGGGGTAACGCCTTCAATAGATACTCCTCTTGGAACTTTTGTACAGGGTCCTTCTCGTCAATAAATGATTCAGGTACAGCTCCTTTCTTGACATTAATCTCCTGAAAGTTTCCCCTGGGCGACATTTTATTTCTTCAAGAAGCTGGAAATAGTCTGCTGGTCGCTTACCAAACCGATTCAATAGAGCCTTTTACAGGTCCTTATATCCTGATGCCACTTGCTGTGACATTTCCCTGGATTCTCCGGTTAAAAGTGACCTTAGCTGTAAAGCCTTTGGGTTAACAGTCCAACCTGCGTGTTCAGCTATCGCATCAAATTCCGATAGATAGCATAAAATATCATCCTTTTCCTGATTAAATGGTTGAATTTTAATCTTTGACAACCCTGTGTTATGCACTACTGCAGGTAATGAATTGACCTTTTCTAATTGAACACGTAATTTCATAACCTCCTTTTGATGTTCTAATTCTAATGCTTTCATCCGTAATTCATGTTCGTGTTTCTGTTTTGTCAATTCCAGTTTTAATTCCAAATACTGTTTTCTCGGCATTTTCTTGATTTTCACTTGTGAAGTCCAACAAAATTCAAAATTGAAAAGTTTATTCCACATTAAAATAGGATCCTTTACCGCTGCCACCACTTAAAATGTTACACCGAAACTTTCTGTTTTAAATAAAAACACCTCAAGTTTCCAACAACGTTTATTTTGTATCCCGTGTAACACTTTACACACAGGACCTGACTGAGTAACTAATTGAACATTGAAATTCTTCGCTAAATATTAGAAATTGCCCAATCCACAGACTGCCAATCACTGCCAAATTAACCTTTTAATTATAAACATTGCTGAAGTCTGGATTTTCTCATGACCAACAATTCATACCTACATCCCCTGAGACTCAGTCGATAAATGTCAGTATTGCTGATATAAGAGTTACATTTCGTCTCGACAGAAAGTTTAATTAGCAGCCAATGACCTTATCAAAATAAATAGATCACTGCAGTCTGTAGCTTAAAGCAATTCCAACACGTCTATCTAGAATGTTGGGGTTATGTAACCGGAAGATACGAAAACACTTCTGTTCTGTACAGTGTTTATTTGAACTCTGAAGTAAAACTGTAGTAGATGCTATTCACATGACGTCGTGGTAACGTTTATGACGCCATACTATTATGACGTCATAGTACGGTATATAATTATAGGTTATAGACTTTGTATGGGAAAATATGACGACCGAGTTTTTTGGCGCGTAGACGGACCGAGCTTGCGAGGTCCGTCCGCGACAAAAAACGAGGTCGTCATATTTTCCATTACAAAGTCTATAACCTTTTTATTATATACTTTCAATTTCATTTAGAAACTATCAGTAATTTATTTTTAACAATTTCTTTATTGATTTATCTAGTAAAAGATGAAAAACACGAAAACTTTGAAAATTAACGACGTAGTAATTTGCTTTTGTATTGATTGTGACGTAATGTTTGCGGGCCGGAATGTTTCCGGGCATATATCACACGATATATGCCCGCAAACTTTTAAAGAAAACAGAAGAGATGAAATTGAAAGTATATAATAATACATAATATAAGTGTCAATAGATTTCTATGATCACAAATAAGGATTACTAAACTGTCCGAGTTTCACGAAAACGTCTACAAGATTAAGATAATATAAACCAATTATTAACTATACAAACAATTTCACACAAAATTTCACTTTAACAATGCAAAATATTTAATATCTCTGACGTGTTTCATGCTGATTGTTGAGCCGTTCTTGCACACTGATTTTGACTGCGGATAACTCCGTTTACCTGATTGGGATATAGGGCTCACGGCGGGTGTGACCGGTCAACAGGGGATGCTTACTCCTCCTAGGCACCTGGTCCCGCCCCTGGCGTGTCCGGGGGTCCGTGTTTGCCCAACTATCTATTTTGTGTTGCTTGTAGGAGTTATAAGTTTGATCACTGTTCGTTATCTTCACCTTGCACCCATCTATTTACTGATCATGATATATAGTATTTTTGAATATATAGAAAATCAGAAACAGGCTATACCGCAGATTCTGAGAGTGACAGTGAAAAAAAATATTGAAGATATCAGGTTAGTAACTTGTTCTTTATTTTTTCTCTCGAATTTTTCAATCATTGAATAAAATGAAAATGCTAAAATAAAATACATGCAATGTTTATGTACTATTTATCGCCATGATTTTAGATACTCATTCATGTATCGCACTTTCTTAGATATATGTAGTCATCAGACACATATGTATCTCCTATAAAATAGTTGCACAGATGAAGCCGATGAAATGTTAGCCAAACTAGAAGAGGAACATGGTTTTCACACCATTCGAAGGTACATGTACATGTATATAGAGTGAACATCATACTTGATTCGTTGATCTGAGGCGACATAAATCTTTTCAAGACAAAGCACATTGTATTTCAAAATACATATATTTAAATTATATGAACATTTTTCTATTGGAAGACTTTCTTGTTTCGTCAACATCTCATGATGTATGGCGTATGTTTTTTTTTTACACTTTCAAAATATGAATAAATATAGCATTGGATTCTGTTTTAATACATCGTCTACGTTGGTGTGTTTGTACGGCCTCTGGATAGGTTTTTAACACAAATACTAATAACAAAAGTTTACAAACTTTATTTTTTCGGTCTTTAAAATAGTAAATCACAATTTGCAACAAAAATTTTCGACACCAAAGTGACAGCAAGTATTACTTTATCTTTATGGCCAGATAATCTCATACCACTGAAGAGGTTAAAAATTGAATGGTTTAAAAGATTTAACTTTAATCATGTACCAGGGACTGATTTTTCAGAGAAGTAATGAAGCCTCATAAACCGTTGGTGGGGGTAGAGTTCGACCCTTCTTGGAACAAAAAGATCGGCCCCGTGGAAAAGACAGCAAAGCCCGCACAGTAATTTACTAAAACAATAATTCCAGTAATATACACGTGGCGCGATTCAGCCTCGATCTCATATGTATTTTATTTCTCGTCCAATTCTTTTCACAGACAGGATGACGATTCACCGGCAGAAGAAGTGGAGAGGTTTGAAAATATCAAGACATGTACTCATTAAATCAAGATAAAAAGAATTAAAAAGCATAAATGTAAGACATACTTTCAGAATATAAGAATATGAATGACGTTTTCTTTGTCAGTGAAAAAGAAGAAGGTAAAATTGGTCCAGTTGATGACCCTTCCAGCTCGTATAGTTCGGTGGATGAAGACAGCTGGGAGAGGTAAATCAATAACAATTTCATATCGATTCGCTTACCGTGAATTTCATATGTAGTTTTATTGATGTGTACACCATGAACTACAAAAAGGACATATTTTATGCATTTGCAGTGAATATGATGTGTCCTCAGACTTTGAAAGGTAAATATCCAATTAATTTCATTCAAGAGTGTTCCATTCCACTGTCTTTTAAGAATACATGAAAAGGTTAAGATAGCGAACAGTGATCAATATCATAACTCCTATAAGGAATACAAATTAAGATTTGGACAAACACGGATCCTTGAATATACCATAAGTGGGATAAAGTGATTAGAAGGAGTAAGCATCCCCTGTTGACCGGTCACACCCGCCGTTAGCCATGTATCCTGATCAGGTAAATGAAGTAACCGTATTCAAAATCTGTGTGTAAAGAACGGCCTAAGACTTGATATGAAACACGTCAGACAGCATTTAACCCAGCGACAGATTGCATTGTGCATACGGTTTTTAAAAGTTTAATTTTATAGATGATTTTTCTTTTGTAAAATGACATCTGTTGTATCTGAACCTCTTTAATGCCATTAAGTGCTTTCAATCTGTTGGATACTTTGTGGAGATGAATACATTATTTGAAACATCAGAGCATTGAACACTCTCTTGATTACGTTTTTCTTTTATTCTTGTAGTGATACACCTAGTGAACCAGGGGAAGAAGTAGAGAGGTATAAAATGATGATGATGATGAATATGACAATGATGATGCATAGCTATTCGAATTTCTTGCTTTCCTTTCACAGTGTCCCTGTCAATCTTTTTTCAAGTAACTATTGTTTTACTTGCAAAGTGATACACTGAAAAAAAAATGACTATCATACGGAGTGATGATACATCTGTGAGGTAAAGCAATAACACGAAAAGTTTAAGATATTTCTGAAAGATAATTGAAAACCACCACAAACAGCGATTGTTTCCCTTACTTGTTCATGATAACATACTACCTGTATATAGAATGTATAAAACCCATTCCTTTGTCCGACCCACGTTTTCTCAAAAAATGTTGTAAATGTTCGATGACACTTTTTTTTAATTTACTTTTTTACCCCCCCCCCCCCCAAAAAGATTTTTTAAAAAAGCAACCAAAGAAATCCACTATATCTGGATACCATATGTGCAAGATTGTGTGTAGAATATCATTGTTTTGTATTTTCAGTTCTGTACAACCCGGGATGAGTAAAACAAAATTATGTAGTGATGTTTCCATCGAATATCCAGATAAGTATAATTTTGGGGAAATACAAGCCATGCCGTGGTCACAGGAGAGGCGGGCCAACGAGATAAAAGACATTGATTTAAAATACATGGAAAAACTCTGTAGTGACATTTATTTGATGGTGGATAAATCTAGAAATAAAACAATCCTGGTATTTGATCAAAGTGACGAAGCTTTGGTGACAGTCTCTGTCCAAATTTCCGATGATGAAGATTCGGCATACATTTATGAAGCAAGGATAAGGAACAGATCACATTGGGTTAGGAGGGCTGCTGAACATACGGTAAAGCCCTTTCCATTCTGATGTTGCCCATTTTTCAAATTCATTCTCCTAAAATAAAGCTTACCTAATGATTTCTCATTTCAGGGCGATCAAATTAAATTTCATGCAACAGAGATTGAGTCTTTTTTCATCGTAAAGATTCCTCTGAAAGAATCTGCTATGATTTCCCCACAGGGAAATACTCTCTCCTTCAAACACACAAAGGGCGTGTCTCTGGATATACCATCACATACCGTAAACAAACCTCAACCCATTGTCATGCAGGTAGAATCAAAGTCTTTCTTGTTTTCCCTTTAAATAAAACTATAACACGAGAGAACATTCTCATATTTTCACAAAATGTCTAAGAATCAGAACATTTTTTCATCAATCTTCAAGTATTTTTATATCATGAAATTTAATGGTTCTGAGGTCCGTGTTTAGGTTTATTTTTCTTCATTCCAAACAACAATACCTTATACACGTATCGAGTTTAAATAAAAGATTGATTGATTGATTGAATGTTATTTAACGTCCCTCTCAAGAATATTTCACTCATATGGAGACGTCACCACTGCCGGTGAAGGGCTGCAAATTTAATTTAGGCATATGCTCGGCGCTTATGGCCATTGAGCAGGGAGGGATCTTTATCGTGCCACACCTGTTGTGACACGGGACCTCGGTTTTTGCGGTCTCGTCCGAAGGACCGCCCCATTTAGTCGCCTCTTACGACAAGCAAGGGGGTACTGAGGGCCTATTCTAACCCGGATCCCCACGGGATTTAAAGTAAAAGAAAATACAGATTTATCGCAGAAGCTGTATTTTTCTCCGTTTATCATTTCCTCATGACAGCGTTTGAGGGCATTTATACGGGTACCAACCCGACTATGAGTGGGTACGCATCATAAGAGTGTTTGTACGTAACAACTTTCTACTTTGTTGACGTATTTCCTGTATAACTACATCATATCATAACGCATCATGACTGATTGTTAGTAGGTTGTTTTAAGTCCTATTTGAAAATTAATCATTCATCAACTAAAGATGAAGTACTGCAAAGTACAATGAATACTGTAAATGGGAAAATGATAGCGGTGGTTTTAATTTCGCTATGTTCGCGGTCGGGGATTTTTCCGCGAAATTAAAACAACCGCAATCATTTTGCAAGTGTGACACAATACGTTTTGAAGTTATAAAATTTGAATTCCGCGAAAATAAAACCACCGCAATTAGACCAATATGAAAAACCGCGAACTTTTAGCACCGCGAAATTAAAACCACTTACAGTATTCTTCTGTTTTACGCCCTTTTGAGAATTCTCAAATTCTCAAAGTCGATATGTCTCCAACAGAGTCCAATTGTAAAGTTATGAGTGTCACAAATGGCTTATGCAGGGGGTTAGTGCCGTCGCAGTGGGGGTTCTTAAATCTACCAACGCCTGTTACGACCTCCGTTTTAAATACCCACAACTCCCACTACCACCATCAATGTCAAGCGCGTTCGAAGAAGGAGCAATTTCTACTTAATGATACGCTTTTGGTTTACCGCACTCAAGACACAAAACCCACGACCTCATGGTCACGAAAAGAACACTGACCACTGAGCCACCGCGACGGCTGGACCCTTAACGTAAATATTTATATAATGACGGTTTCCTTGCTCCTCTTTGTGTAAAATAAATCTTTATATTGATATTGACATTAAAAAACCGAAAACGTTAATTCAAATATCAGGAAAATGTTTTTTTGGAAATTACATATATGATTCATGATATGACCTTGTGCGTTTGTGGAAATTGTTATCAAATCTAACAATCTAATTTTCACTATCATGCCAGAAGATCAGAAAAAATAATGATGAAAATCTCATTAAATGATGTTCACAAAGGTGAAAATTTTGGGTGTTCGTATAGCAACCCTATATATGTGCTACTGACTCGCGCAAATAAACATGGTGTCATACAGAAATACACCCACTTTTAAGTTTATTTTGCAATTCCTGTTGTATTTTCGTTTTAAGAATCAAAACATGGTTTTTCTTTCTTACCAAGTGTTGTGTCAAACATTTTGAAACTCGATTTACTGAATCTTCTGCAACGATCCCAGTAAAGATACCTTGAAAGCTTCAAGGTAGAAAAATATGTAAGCACCGTCGTCATGAATTCAGAAAAATCTTGACCCCTCAATCATGTACATTTTTCATTCCTTTTTACAATTTCATCCTTCCTTAACTAAATTCCTTGTAGATTTTTGACAATCGAGACAATGTGTATACCATTGAAGAAACATGCCAAGTAGCCACCTGTATATTGCGTACTATCATGAAAGTTGAAGATAACGAACAGTGATCAATTTCATAACTCCCATAAGCACTACAAAATAGATAGTTGGTCAAACACCGACTCCTGGACCCACCAGAGGGGGGATCAGGTGCCTAGGAGGAGTAATCGTCCCCTGTCGACCAGTCACACCCGCCGTGAGCCCTATATCCCGATCAGGTAAACGGAGTTATTCGTAGTCAAAATCAGTGTGCCAAGAACGCTCTGACAATCGGTATGAAACACGGCAGACAGCATTTGACCCAATGATAAGTTGTATTAGCTAACTAGATCGTTATACGACCATAGAATTTGCGAAATGCTGACTTTAAACGAGACTGTTGAAACCCCTGTACCATCAACTTGTTTGTCAGTAGCTTGCCTCGATTTAAAAACTGACCATACGCAGAACAAGCTCTTGCATATTGAATCATCATCCATCTCTTTTTCAACGTACCATCTGCTAATTTCTGTTTTGTCATATTACCTTAGTTTGCACTGAGTTTTGCTATTTGACTTCATACCTCAATAAAATTTATTTTGGTGACTTACATATTGTATACCTTCTTCAACATGAATCCTATCCCTGAGAAATGATTATAATTGAAAATCTTCTGTAATTTGCATAACATATACATCTCTTCAAACACAAGACTTAATTTTTCTGAAAATAATTTATTCGAAACTAACCCTTACCATCGTAGGCTATTACATAAGTCATGCTGTAGTTTATACTTATACATGTATATTATCATCATCATTTTCAAGATATGGAGTTTAATGTTACACAAAGAAGAAATTACTTGCAGTTCTATGAGCCCTTAATATTTTTTTTTAAAATTTGGAGTGTTTTTGCACGTAAGCAATACCAACATGTCTTTGATATCATCCTTGATGTAAGAATAAAGTCCATAATGCAAAATTTTCACTGTAAGTGCCATTTGTACATGAGGGTTCAACAATTAGTTTGTGGAAATTTCAAAGTTCCTACGCTACCAATAGATGCCTCGCTTTGCGGAGCCCTTTTACTAATATGTGGATTTCAATAGGATTAATTTAACACTACCTTTCAAAGAATTGACTGTGTAGTTTCACATGAGGAAATGTTGTAACAAAACTAGAATTTCGATAGAATATATTTTTTGTTATTGATTTAAGCTCAATGAAGTGGACAAGCATGCAATAAAGTACCGTCACAGTTTATATCCCGAAAAATTCAACATTAAAAAAATGTCACAAAGGTTATTCATCGAGCATGATATACCAGAATTTCACAACCCCTTTTCGGTGGAACTGGAACTTGAAACCTTCCGTGAGTCAGCAGACAACGACGCTCTGGTACCAGTAGCCTTCCATTGGAAAGAAGGGGAACCAACTATCAAATCTAAAGCAGAATATGGTTTACACCAGAAGGCGAACAAAGTCGTGATGACTATGAAGACTTTCCTAAATAAATCGGGGTGAGATGCTATAACTAGTTATTTAGAATGAACAGTCAGTTGCATTTCTGAAAAATGCATTTTGCCGTTCATTGTATAATTGAATATATGCATCACTGTTTGTTATCTTCACCATTTAATATTATACTTACCATTAATATTCTGCAGAGTGTCTGTTGGTTTGGTTGCTCATGGTAAAATAAACCCAGAAGAGGCCAAACTTGTTTATGCTGATATGTTCCTGTGTAAACTGGTAATTCATATCAAACTCGTCAAATCCCAGGAAGCTATGGTTTACATCAACTGTGTATTGATAGAAAACCTTCCAAAAATTCAAGAACATTATCAGTCATTATATATGATAGGAGAGTCGGAGAACATATATCTCAAGAACTTCCAAAGAATCCGTGTCCATCTGTCTGGAAATTCTGTTCGTAGAAAGTCCAAAACGCAGAGGGTTCTCAACTGTTTCATCGTGTTTTCTGACCAAGCAAAGCAGAATTGTTTATCATTTCCAGTTGATAAAGACACAAGGATGGGCTCGAGCCCGAGTACGACATTTGATTTTAGTTTGGACAGCGGTTCAAAAAAGAAAATCCACCGACAAGAGTTCGATCCATGGATGTTAGTGGGAATGAAAACCTGTTCCACAGGAAATATTTCAGCGTTAAAGCGCAGCAGGGGACAAACATCTGTCGATTTTAAATCAAAAAGGCAACTTTAAAGAATGATTCAAATAAGCGTTGTAAAGTATTTGAACTTTCTAAACTTAATCAGAAACTTAATCAGACAATATAGTGTACGTTTATGAGATCGAACAAAGCATTGATATAACAGAAGGACTACTAAATCCAAAAATGTACTTTTCTTACACAATAGAACTGGAGTACTACAGCATAAGATATTTTTCTAACTCAATTACCAAACATGGAAATATACTGTCTGCACTGGAAGAAATATCCGCGAATACTAGCAGAAAAGCCTTTTTCAGTTTTTAAAAGATTTACTCACTTGGACACACCCTGACAATCGTAGGCGGGGAAATGATTACTGTTGATTGAGTAATAATGAAACTGCGATTACTGCTATGACTTCCGATGATGTAGTAGTGATTAATGTGTGCAGGCGCGAGGCATGGAGGTAAGTAAATTGTCAAACTTTGACATAATGCTTTAAAATCACTTCAATGGACAGACCATCGAACAACAAAAAGTGTCATTGTACAGTAACAGAAACTTAGAATAAAATCGTTACTGTAAACTTTCACGAAAACTACTGATGGTTTTACACAACGTTTATCAACATTTGTTCTTTGGGACAGATAAATTCAGCAGTATGAGTTCGAAGAAAGGATATCTCTAGGTTCAAAGATACATGAATAACTTTCATATTCTTTTAAGTTATCACAAGACACATTTCACTGAACATTTGATCATTTTCTTGTGTTTTAAAAAATGTAGTTTTACATAATGATTACTGCAACCAAGCGGTAGGACTGGAACAGATTACGGTGTCTCAGTATTTCCCTGATTACTGCATACACTATGATGAAAGGTGAACGAACAGTGATCAAGCTCATCTCCTATAAGCAATACAAAATACAAATGTAGAATGATATGTAGATAGTTGGGCAAACATAGACCCCCGGACACACCAGAGGTTGGAGCAGATGCCTAGGAGGAGTAAGCATCCCCTGTCGACCAGTCACACCCGTCGTGAGCCCTATATCTTGATCAGGTAAAAGGAGTTATCAGTAGTCAAATTCAGTGTGCCACGAACGGTCGGTCCAACAATCGGTATGAAAAACGTCAGACAGCATTTGACCCAATGATAGGTTGTATTAGCAAATCATATCGTTATAACGACAATAGCATTTGCGAGATGCTGACTTTAAATGAAACTATTGAAGCTCCTGTACCATCAACTTGTTTGTCAGTAGCTTGCCTCGATTTAAAAACTGACCATTCGAAGAACAAGCTCTTGCGTATCGAATCAACCTCATTTGTAGGTGATAATGGAATATTGCTACATAAATATGGAAAGTTGACGATGGAGAAGCTGAAATCATCCCGTTTGTCATAAAGTTGAGTTGTTAGTTTTCCGTTAATATATACTTTCAATAAAATATCTAAGTATGGAGCAGAAGTGGTGTCTTTTATTTCGAGCTCGCATGAACTATTTGAATTTGTTAAGCGTTTCAAATATAATATTTGCAAGTCCATCCCTCTTTAAACATCCGACTACGCTAAATCATTGTTTTTTCTTTTGTCTGTTTTAGGAAAAAGAATTTTCATGTGACCAGTGCAGCGATTTAAATAAATATGTATTAGTTCACAATAAGAACGTGGAGCTGGTTTTATAACGAGGTTCATTTAGTAATCACTACTACATCACCGGAAGTCAGAACAGTAATCACAGTTACATTATTACTCAATTGACAGTAATCATTCCCCCGCCTACGCTTGTCAGGGGATGTTGGGCCACGTTTAGTGGCACAGAACAGAATTTACGATTGTCACTGTTCGATTCCTACACAGGTACATGTATATTTGTCGTGTTTCATGTCTAATACGAAACCAATCTGGAATAAACATTAATATACAAAGGAAAACTATTTGTTTCACTATATACCATAAATGATTGTGTAGAACTTTACAAGTGAAAGGTATGTTTTGAAAGCCTTATATAAATTCAAGGACTGCATCAAGTAATGTTCACCTGATTCACAGTAAAATGTAGAAATATTAAAGAGGACATGAGAGTGAAGATCGGGCAACCTTCGGCAACACAAATTAAGTGGAATTAGCGGCACAAAAATACGTTTTTCTGTCAAAAAATAATTTATTATTACATCTAGTGATTTGGACTATCATATTCATTGTAAAGAACAGTGATATTTTACTGTGAACCGGGTTCACGAACATTACTCACGAAGTTACTTACTACAAGGCCTAGCGTGCTGTCGTTTCTCAATACAGTATTTTGACAATATTTTGATAGCTACATAACTATTGAAATCGTATGTGTAATACTCTGGAGAGATTTCTGACAAGAATTCCAGGACCTGGATCAAGAACTTAGATCAAGAACGATAACTCAGATAAATATGTCATACCGTTTGATTGTTAATCTTTTCTTTGTAAAAAGATCAGAAAAATAAAACCAGTTGTTCAAATGTTAATCATTTCTATTTATTCTTTTTTCGTTGTAAAAAGAGGGGGGATGTTTTACAATTGTATATCAAACTGTGTATAAGTGCTTATTTGATGAATAAATTATTTCATAAGTGAATTTATTCATGAACTGCATCTAGGTTAAAAATACTGAATAAAGGGGGGGGGGGTTGGTTTAAATTTTGCAGTTGAATAAAAATCTTTATTTGAAAGGATATATATATTTCTAATGCAATACAACTGCATATAGGTAACAATAAAAAACGTAACTCTATAATTTTATTATTTCACAAAGTAATGGTAATATTCAATGCAAGGTGAAGATAACGAACAGTGATCAATCTCATAACTCCTACAAGCAATACAAAATAGATAGTTGGGCAAACACGGACCCCTGGACACACCAGAGGTGGGATCAGATGCCTAGGAGGAGTAAGCATCCCTTGTTGACCGGTCATACCCGCCGTGAGCCCTATATCTTGATCAGGTAAACGGAGTTATCCGCAGTCAAAATCAGTGTGCCAAGAACGGCTTAACAATCGGTATGAAAAACGTCAGACAGCATTTGACCCAATGCGAGGTTGTATTGACGAACTAGATCGTTATAACGACCGTAGAATTTGCGAAATGCTGACTTCAATCGAGACTGTTAAAATCCCTGTACCACCAACTTGTTTGTCAGTAGCTTACCTCGATTTAAAAACTGACTATACCCAGAACAAGCTCTTGCATATCGAATCAGTTGAGATATATAAACACCATATGCAGGTGATAATGGAATATTGCTAGATAGATATGGGAAGTTGACGATGGAAAAGCTGAAATCATCCCGTTTGTCATACAGTTGAGTTGTCAGTTTGCCGTTAATGTCTACTTTCAATAAAATATCTAAGTATGAAGCAGAAGTGGACGACTCTGTGGTGTCCTTTATTTCGAGCTCACAGGGATATATCAATTCGACATATGAATGAAAGCTATCATTGTTAATAGACAAAACGTCATCGATATATCTAAAAGTCGAATTGAAGGTCACAGCGAGAGATTTTTTCTTCTCACGTAGAAGTTTTTGAATAAATTCTGCTTCATATGAATATAAAAACCGGTCAGCTAACAAAGGAGCACAATTCGTGCCCATGGGAATTCCAACAGACTGTTGGAAGACCTGATCACCAAAGACCACGAAGATATTGTCAATGAAGAACTCTAGCATATTTTTTATTTCAACTTCAGAGTACTTGTGCGTGGAATCAGAGTGGTGTTTAACAAAGTAAGTTTTTGAATGACTGATCACTAGATATGAAAATTCTTTTTAAAAGTTTACTTTTGGACTAATCATTACTTTGTTATCTTTTTAATTAAACGTGCATTTCTACACTTAGTTCATCTGTACTGATCTCCAGTCTCTACTTTAACTACACTTATTATCCTGTCTCTCTCATCACCTCGGAAAAAGTGTCAACACCATCTATACTTTTAGATTAACAATTGTTGCCAATAAACTCCGAAACGTTTGTTACTGCTTGCACCTTTAATCTTGCTCCATATGTGAGGTGTAGTCCCTAAGCTATGATAGAATCCTACTTGATTAGTAAATATCGTAAAATTAATCAAAAACCTACTTTCGTTTTCGATAAAATACCTTACAATAGCAAACATGAGAGTAGAGTGGCGGATACGCTTGGAGGCCTGTTTTCTTTTTTCTAAAATGACATTTTATTGATGATATGCTATGAAGTAAATCCGTTGTTTATTGATAATTGATTTTGATCATACAGAAGAAATAAGATTTGATAATTGTTGAATAGATAAAATATGCATCTTCGTTTCATCAATCCGTGATTTTAGTCTTGAATCAACCTTATGGAAATTTCTAGAACGACGCGAGGCTTAGTCTGGATCATCCCGACGTTTGTGTAAAACTTATACGGTACCAATTTTGATGCACCAGATGCGCATTTCGACAAATAATGTCTCTTCAGTGGTGCCGAAATGTTTGAAATCCGAAATAACAATGAAGTTTTAGAGCTATTATAACCAAAAACAGCGTGCCAAAAAAGTGGAATCATCACTTTTTGGGCACAAATTTTGGGGAAGATTGCTACGTTGAGTTGATCTCCTAAGAGTTTTGCTGTTCTCTATAGGTACAATGGGCGATGACACTGAAATATCAATCGGTGGTGCACATGATGTGTATACACCGACTCCCCATGGGTGTATACACAAACGTCGGGATGATCGAGACTACGTGAGACTTAGGTCTACAACCAATCACATTCTCGGGCCTTTCCAGCAAGCCGATAAGTTGTGATTGGTTTACAACATGATCAGCATAAAATTGTGTAGATGTTTAGTGTTAGGTATACTTATAATAGTTTTGACTGGTCCCATATTCATAATTTTATGAAGATTCATAACTCTGTTACTTATATACATCACATTCAACGAAGGACACCCCATCTCCCGAGACCAACGATCTGACACATCGATAAATTTTTAAATACGATATCCATCTGATATATTCAATGTTCTTGAATATTTCCTTGATTGTAGAATTAACTGTTACAACTAGCTTTTTGTAATAATTTATTAACAGTTACTGATATGAACAAACACATAGAAAAACACAAAAAAGTTCTTGTTTTGGTTGAACATGTTTTGTGATGGGTCAACACAGATCTTGAAAGTAAGTAATAAAGTTTGAAATTGTCCAATGTGTCAGATATCGAATGGTCCGGGACTGTTCTTGGAAGTTAGCGAATTTAGGTTGTACACTACCTGACAATGTGCAAAAAATTAGTCCACTGTTTACAAAATGTAACAGTTTTTCATTGACGGATTCTGAGGGGATATCCCAGGGGTCGGACACCCCCCCCCCCACACTTTCGACAGAAATTTTTGCTGGAAAAGGGTAAAAATCGCGCATTTTCAGGGTGCTTCCTTTTTGAAAACCAAAATCAATGGTGGACTCCCTTCCCCTTATCAAATACCTGGATCCGACCCTGGGGGATGAAAATTAAAAGTCCGGACGAAGGTTGTATAACATATGTTATCGTTCAAATTAAACAATTTCGAATAATCCAAACTTTGTGAAGAAATGGAATACTTTAATGGTTGTAGACCTAAGTCTCGCGTAGTCTCGATCATCCCGACGTTTGTGTATACACCCATGGGGAGTCGGCGTATACACATCATGTGCACCACCGATTGATATTTCAGTGTCATCGCCCATTGTACCTATAGAGAACAGTAAAACTCTTAGGAGATCAACTCAACGTAGCAATCTTCCCCAAAATTTGTGCCCAAAAAGTGATGATTCCACTTTTTTGGCACGCTGTTTTTGGTTATAATAGCTCTAAAACTTCATTGTTATTTCGGATTTCAAACATTTCGGTTGAACATCACTGAAGAGACATTATTTGTCGAAATGCGCATCTGGTGCATCAAAATTGGTACCGTATAAGTTTTACATCATATAGTCACTGAATGTTTGGGGAAGGATGCTACGTTGAGTTGATCTCCTAAGAGTTTTGCTGTTCTCCAAAGGTACAATGGGCGATGACACTGAAATATCATCACCTTCAATCGGTGGTGCATATGTAGGAATGTTATGAATTACTTGTGGTTCCGAGTCCAGTGCAGAAATGTCTGGTGGGATATTTGAGGGGATATCAGATATGGCTCCAGTGATTTGGACAATTTTTGTGGATGAGAGACAACATCTATCTGGTTACTATCATCCTCTTCATCTGTGTGAGGCTCGGTATTTGAATCAATAACCTCTGGATATTCGCTTGTTACTTTGTAACAATCTGTACACTTTACCCGATAGGAATTCTGTCTCAACTGCGATCAAGCAAACATACGAACATTGCACCGAGGGAAATTTATACTCACTACCAGATACCTATCACGACTTTTAGATTTGTTAAGATCGAACCGAAGGTAAACAATGTCGCTAATATGCAAAGCGGGAGCTAGTGGTGTTTTGTCGGAAGGGCTCTTTGCTCTCTCAATATATGGATGGTTTTCCTGCCGAAGTTTTTGTTCGCTGTCGTCAACAGGCAACTGCTGGTTGGTGAATTGGTCTCTTTGTGTCCACATTTCACGTGATGATAAGCCTCGCTTCCTAATGCATGTTTTGAGGCGAGCTGTAACGAGTGACAAGGACAACGGGGTGAGGATGGAGTTTGAGAGGTTTGAGCGCAGTATTTCATCCTCTAATTCTTGTATTGTTCTTTCCGCCACTGGATTTTTGTTTACATTTTTGGGGTGACCGAGTTCAATGGAAATGTGATGCCGATTGAGGAGGTGATCATTCACCAGAGCCTTAAATCCAGGGGCAGAATCGGTTCTAATGACTGTGTATGGACCATCAAGAGGATGGGCCTCAGAAAGGAGTAGTAAAATGGCATTTCTTAGATCTTGATGGCGTTCACTTTCTAAAAGTTTCGTGTAGATAAAGGATGTAACACATTCCCTAATGACTAGGACCAATTGCCATTCCCGTCTTAGAACATATGCAGCAAAGAAAGAGCCAACTGTTTCTGGTGAGTCTTGTGAACTCTGCTCAACGTGCATTTTGGGGGTTTTAGAAGAGAAGCACACCGGTGACAAGTGCTGGTGACTGTTTCAATGGCTTTGTCCATATCCAAGGCGTAAAAGTACCAGTCCACTACAGATTTTAGCTGGTTATTGGACGGATGGTCCAATTTAATGTGTAGTGATGTAAGTAATCCATCGAGGACATGTTGGAGCACCACTATACAGTCCCGACATGGTGTGAGGGGTAAATTCGTTTTGACAACTAACAAGCCATTTGTTGCTAAAGTGCATACATTGGGGTACCTTTTGACATCTCTAATATTTGTAACTTTCTTGGAGGGGCGTGTTCCTTGACGTAGGTGTGTAATCGTACGACGGATGTCGGAGCATTCAGCTTGAATGGACAACCATTCCCTTCGGCTTGTAAAGGGCAGTTTTACCTTGCCGTTGAGGTCATCTTGGGTTGTCATGTGATGCACAACGGAGTCCTCTTGTAGATGTATGAAGGTGAAAATTTGACAGGATGGATTGTCGCAATTTGGGGCATTAAGAATTGAAAAGTCAGATGGTAGGATGGCTTGACCAGACACATGTCTAATGGACACCTGGAAGCGACTTGTTGTTGCTAAGAAGGTGGATACTCTTGGGCTTGCCGAGAATTCGCCTCTACATAGCTTCTCATATGCCTGGACGCAAGGTTTGCTATCTGTGAGGATGCAAGCTGTAAGTCGAGATTGAATGATAAATGGGCTGTAATGCTTGATGGCTGCAGCGATGGAAAGGGCTTCGACCTCACATGGTAACCATTGACGTTGATTGGGTCTGAGTTTTGCACTGAAGAAACCGGTAAAAGGAGACTTCCGTTCATCTCTACATATAAAGTAGCACCTAGACCCGATTTTCACAAGGCGCCATCGGTAACGATCCACTACTGGCCACGCGGTCTAGATAAAGTAATTGCCTTGTGCATAGATAAAGCTTCTTGAGCCCTTGCAAATGTTGAATGAAGGTCATCAGTTCAAACAATGGGGTCCTTGGAGTCACATCCAGCAATGGTGTCTTCGAGCTTCGACAGGAAGTCAGATGTGTTCTTGATCACCCTTTATAAGCGTCAATAAATGATCTTAATGCAGTCACAGTTTGGGGGGTTGACAACTAGACAATGCAGATATCTGGTGAGGAGTAGCCTGAATAGTCCAAAATTGCCAAAGCAAACCTGGAATTGTCGCTTGTTTTGGGGCAACGATAGTCTTTGAAGCCGAGAGGTTAAGGTTTGACTTATGTAGGGCATTAAGAACTCTTTCCCAGTCATTGAGTAGTTCTTCTGGAGTATGGCCATAATAGTATAAGTCAGCTGTGATCTTCTCAACTACCCCTTCTTGTACTAAATGGCCTAAAACACGACAGGTAAGTTCCTCTAATGCCGTCTCCGAGCCGGGCATACCCATGGCGCTTCTGACATAAACTCGTACCCCCCGGAATGGAATTGCCATGCCGCAGTATTTCATAGAATCTCTAGACAATGGTATTTGATAAAAGGACTTGGTAAGATCAGAGATCACTATGTATTCCCACTGCGCAATTTGTTTGAGAGTAGAGTCAACATCGGGCATTAGTGAGGGTTGGGATTTGCTATAACGACCTACGTCAGCAAATGCAATGACAAGCCAGGGGCCCATTTTACAAAACATCGTACGACAAAGTCGCAAGTCTTAAATGGTATTATACAGTTATTAGTTTAAACGAATGAATTAAAAGTTTTCTGAGGCTTAATTTTCAACATGATTTTTGTTTACTATTTGGCATTGGATAGATTGAATCTTACAATAAACGGGAATATTCCATTATGTAAAATTGGTCGCAAGTCGTAAGTTCTTTTGTAAAACACGCCCCTGAACCCTCGGTTAGGTTTCTTAACAAGGAAAGATGGGTTGATGTACCTGGGTGTTACACCTATCTCTTGCGGTCGTGCGAATACTCCAATACCTTCCAAGTCATCAAACTACTCTTGAAGAGTGACGAGTTGGTCTTTAGAATACTGTGGAACTCTTCTTTTCCTTTGGGAAGGTTGTACGGAGCCCATATTCACCCTGGCTTCAAGTGGGCCAACAGCACCATTATAACCACTGAAATGCGGGTTGAAAACACTGTTGTATCTGCATAATATGTCTTTGAACTTAATTCTGATATCCACTGGGAGCAAAGCATCAGGGTCTAATCGGATTGCATCAGAATGCAACTGATCGGATTTACTTGTGGGTAAATTGGGAGTAGACTTTACTTCTGCACTAGTTGGTCCGCCAGGCACAAATGTTGAGCGTATTTTACAGTAGAGGCTCTGATCATATTGCCGGTGGCGCCACTGTCTATTGTAAGGCGAACAAGTATATGACCATAAAAAATGTCAAGATACGGCGACTGTCTGACCTGGATACGGTTGGACGTTAAAGATGGTATGTGCTCCTCAAGTTCGATACAGTTAGTACAATCACCATCATCATCATCATAGATCCCTGATATGGAACAGGCCTTTGCGAGGAACTGTCTATCTTGTAAAGGTAAAAAGGTATATTTAATGAGAAAGTGACGGTCCGGAAGCCCGGGTGTTTTACAAAGAGGGCAGGACTTCGGTGATGAGCGGTAAGTTTGATCTATCGAAGTTGAATTCTTTACTATCGTGTTCCTCGAAATAATTGGACAATAATTTGCAATTTGACCCAACATTATCTCAAACATGTTCATTTTCTATTAGCGAGAGAGGCGGCTGGCCTCTGGTACAGTCTCTTCATCGTCAGCGAAACCTCGGAATGGCGTAGCTTTGCTTTTCCCACAATGCTCCTGATATTAAGAAAGGGGCAAAGTTCTTGTCAAGAGAAAGTGTATAGATTAAGTTCTGTCTCCAGTTTTCGAATGTGTTCACAGTTCTAATTTTCGTCAGGCACCATTGTTTGGGGGCGCGGGGAGTACTCGCCATTGTTGTACCAAATACGTCACAATAACCGTCCACATTACTGATAATCACACGCGTCCACAGTAAACTTAATTACGGTGTGAAAAGGTACCTACTGATGTTGCCCTGGGTCGTATTACGCTGTCACCACGCCAATATAAGGAGTAAAATTACAACACGTGTGTGGTTATCAGCATTAGCGCCACTTTAATAATGAAACCGGAAACCGAACATAAGACACTAAGAGACAGAGTAATAAACCGAAGGAACATTAAGTTCCGGAGTAAGCAATGTCTGGCGGTGTGTTGCAATTTCTTCTTTACCGGCACCGTGGCCCTGTTTTACAACAATCTCTTCTCAGAGTTATCGTTATTTACACTTACATAGTCCCGCTGGTTTTTCAAGATTCTTGTATTTACGGTAAAAATGCTTAAATAAAATATGGTTTCTACTTCAGATGCAAAATATATACGTAAATACATGAAGATAACAAGTCTTTTGTGATACAATAAGCATTGAATTGTGTTGAGACGCGGATTCTGTATGATTACACTAAATAGGTAGGTATGCATTGGAGTGGGAAATAAAACTACAATACATTGCTTGCTCTACATTTTCCTGATATTTCATGAACTTGTTCTTAGTTTTATTTTTATAAACCGTGACAAAGTGGATATACAAGAGGAATAAATTTGCCAATTCTTAAACGTTGACAGAAGTAAAGAATGACAACTAACTACCAAAACTAAAAATGTTACATAGTTCTAAAAACTCGTCAACTTTATCAATTTTCTTACATTATCCTTATATAAAATTACATAATACTAAATTCTTATTAATCACCTTAACATAACAATTTAATTAATGTAAAGATTAAGATAAATTAAAATTGTTGTCTTAGTCGTAAGTTCTTTTGTTAAACGTGTTCCTGCATATTGATAGAATTGTTGTAATATCATGCAACGTACACTGCATTCATGGTTCTTAAGTGTGGAAGCTTGATTGAATCAAACATTAAAGAACGTTCTACACAATGGATCTGAGGCAATGAACGAACATACATGAGCAAAGTGTTTATCTAATAAACACCGATAAATATAAAGTTTGGTAAAAATGGCAGATAAGGGTCATGAAGGAGATGAATGGGATTTACCCAAGTTATCTTTTGGAGACGAAGCTTCAATGACGTGAGTGTTTTTCATTTACATCTAATTCCTGCAGTTTTGAGTTTGTACTTGTGCAAAGAATTTTAATGGTCTTGGTAAACTCAACATCAGGGACGATGATCGCTACTCTTCGACTGATACATAAAAACAAGAAAAATATCCTACCTAAATGTGTATTGATTGTATCATCAGAAACTCAGACGACAAAATCAAGTGTATGCATGTAAAAATTATATTTTATGTAGACTAAAACAATGACAAAAAAAAAACGCACAATGAAAGAAAAAAATACACACATAAATGTGAAAAATACCACAATGAATAGATCTCAATGTAGCTCTCTACACAAAAAACTTCTACATTGGCGCCAATATCTGAATATGTCACGATCTGACATAGACATAGATTTGTTTACAAACTAACGTATATACACCTATGTAGCAATGCGTGGTATCGATATATGAATGAGCTGCTAGAATATCTATAAGGTCTGGGCTTCCAAAGTCCGGCGGTATGAAACACACGTCAGCTCAGGTGGAAGTCAAGACAGCAACTGAATTGTGTTTACAACGAAAGGGTTGAAAGTTACTGAAGTCAATACCCGATCTAAAATAGTATTCATTTTCACTACACAACCAATGCTCAACGCTCATTATTCGTACTAAATATACTGATGCTCGACGCTCATAACTCGCACTAAATCTACTAGTGTTCAACGCTCATAACTCGCACTAAATCTACCAGTGTTCAACGCTTATAACTCGCACTAAATCTACCATTATTCAACGCTTATAATTCGCACTAAATCTACCAGTGTTCAACGCTCATAGCTCGCACGAAATCTACCAGTGTTCAACACACAGTAATAAGAGAGAAGTTTAAAATTTAGATTTTCTCTCTCTCTTTTCTTTCAATGCTACACACTTGTAAACGACCACGTTACGTCCAGATGACTTGTAAAACAACTGTAAAATGTGCATTCATTTCTCGTCCATTTCTAATTGCCTCTCTAATCTGAACCACCTGAGTGTAAATATTCATATGAGAAGAAAAAGGACGCAAATCAGCCAAGGCTCGGAGATAGAAAACACACAACTCGTTGGATAATAATCATATCCAGCCCCAAACCATGGAAGATCCTATATCTATTGTACATATTAATTTGAATATACATGTATATATATATATATATATATATATATGAAAGAGTTGATATCACACAGTCAAAATAATTCAATAAAAAAAGCAGGAAAATAATATCACACAGTCAAAATAATTCAATAAAAAAAGCAGGAAAATCCAGAAAGCGCTAGTGATTTAAATATATTTTGGAACTGTATATTTTCCTGGGTTTTTTTTATTGAATTATATATATATATATATATATATATATATATATATATATATATATATACATTGTGTGTATGTGAAACAATCCTTACCGGCATCAGATTGCTAAGATTGTTATGTTATGTCAATGTACACTACATTCATGGTGTGGAAGCTTGATTGTATCATAAATTAAAGAACGTTCTACACAATGGATCTGAGGCAATAAATGAACATACCTCAGCAAAGTGTTTATCTAATTAACACCGATAAATACAAAGTTTGGAAAAATGGCCGAGAGGAGTCATGGAGGAGATGAATGGAATATACCCAAGTTATCTTTTGGAGATGAAGCTTCAATGACGTGAGTATTTTTCTTTTATATAAAATTGTTTGAGGTTTATGTTTTTACTTGTACCTGGCATTTTAGTGATCTTCATAAACTCAACTTACGGGACGATGATCGCTACTCTTCGACTGAGGATGATTTCCCCGGAAAATCGAGCGACGATGAACACGAACGAGCCAGCGATGTTAGAGACGGTCAGTCTTTTGATAATGTCAACCGTCGAAGTACCTCAGGGATTGTTAGAAGAGTGAGAACAGGACCATCTACTTCAAGGTTTTTCTTAAACATATAACTTTTCCTGATCAACATTGTCAGTTTGGATCATAACGAATACATTGCTACTGTACTAATTAATGATCAGACATCGATTTTAAGACAAAATTTCATGATTTTAAGAACATTTGGCGTTTTATATCACTTTCCCTGATGAAGTGTCTGTGTGTGTTTCTTTTAGGCGCTAAATGTGCTCAACAGAGGCAGATGTATAAATTTCACTATAGTCAGACGTTTGCCACTTAAAATTGTACTTTTCCCATCGAACAAAGGAAACGCAGTCCCCAAAATAGCGCAAAATTAGCTTTCTGGGGATGCACGTTTCACCAAATAGGGGGTTTCAACGCTTATAACTTGTACTATATCTGTCAGTGCTTAGTGTACAGTAATAAGAGGGACATTTAAAATTTGTATTTTTTCTCTTTTTTCTTTCAATGCCACGAACTTGTAAAGGACCATGTTACGGCTGGCATTTTATTTTTGTAAAACAATTGTAAAATGTGCAGATTCATTCCTCGTTCATTTTTTTTTTTTTTTATTGGCTCTTTTTGCACATATATTATCATATAAACAGGATGTTACAGGCAACTTCAATATTTCAACAAACATGTTAAACACTGTGTGAAAATTAATAGCAATATTGTACAATTACTTTGAAGATAAAGAGAGACTAGTATATGAAATATGCATAGCTAATTCATTTAAGGAAGATACATCTTACATTGAAATTATTTTGTCTTCTATCTTTTTCCATAATTGGTTATAATAATCAAGATTTCTTCTGCCACAATAAATTGATTTTTTAACAAACAGTTTTCTTCTCAAAAATTGCAAAAAAATATATAAAGAAGGACCACTGTGTCCTGTATCTGAATTAAACACAAACTGTATATAATATTTAGAAAGCAGCATACAATAATTCAGACTTTCACACTTTTCTTCATAAAATCCAAATATTATGTCTTGATAAGAGATATCATTTTTAATTGCCTTTCCAATTCCAAATACATGAGAATAAATTGGCCTACATGTATTTTGACACGTAAGATTTATATATATATATATATATATATATATATATATATATTCCTAAATGTTTGTCTCTTTTGCCATCACAGTGCAGTAACGGCAAGGATCCATTCATCCGAACAGGCGCAGGTAGCTCTCAGCACATCCAGGTAATATATTCATTATTGAGACAGATTCATATATTATATGTGTTGGTTTAATAAATGGTATTTTGTCTTTCATGATATTGAAATTTTTCTCTTGCAAAGAGCAAAACTAACCTATATTGGTCGACGACAGCCACGTGGAAATCCATGTGTCATTTTCAGTAGGGAATCCCACTCACAATAAATCATATGTATTTTGAAATGTTAGTATCGACACCTTAAATTTGAAATGCTATAGTGGTTTTAAAATACAAAAAAGCATTAGATAGTACATTGTCTGCTTTCATTGGTTCTCAGTGCTTTTCTTGAACCCAAGAATAGCCTTCGATCGTAAGTCTAAGAGATATTTAAAAGCCTATGTGACATACCACTACGATCTGTTTCTTCGCAGAAAAGCTATACGATAATTTGTAGGACAGTCTTGATTGAACTTATGATTCTCAATACATGATAAACATACAGAAGGCTGATAAATATAGTCTTAAAACAGCATATTGGATGACTGTGCTCGGAATTCTCCAAATTTTCTGATTTAGTCTGATATTGACATATATGACATTGTCTTATTCAACAAGAAAATATAATCCATTCTCATCAAGATACTGAAATGGGAATTAATTTCACGGGTTGCAAATTTTACGTTTTCCCTCACAATCACGGTTTAATGATTCATTGATGATTGTTTATTTGTTTTATATGTCAAGTCGAGGATTTGTTTTTGGTGAAGTATCACAAATTTATACCTATGCTTAACGCTCAAGGCCGTAGCTTTGAGGCTTCTTTAATTCGTTAAAGCTCTTGCGACACAGGGCCTCCGTTTTTGAAGGTCATATCCGAAAGATCCATGATTCTCACTTTTAAATGCCGACCGTTTGACGAAGGTACAATCACTATATATCCCGGTATGTTTACGCCTTAGGTTTGACGCCGTCATGGCATGAGCGGGACTTGAAATCACAACCTCCCAAATTCGAAGCGAACATTCTACCATTGAGCTACAGCGAGCGGGCGCATTTGTAGAAAAAATGGTTACCCACCCCATTGCATATCAATGCCTCGTGTAGCAATGACATTGTGGACGAAATAAAACATTCTGCTCATTCCGCGAATGATTTGGTCCTAATACTCAAAGCATACTCCCCTCCAAACACACACATATATGTACAAGATTCTTCAAAGACGATAGCACAAATACCACGATACAGGTTTAGTAACTAAGTGCATGTTGAATTCGAGAGAGGTTTTTCTCAAGTTTGAAATGATACATTATAAATGTAGATATAAATGAAGTTAACTCCGTTTACCTGATCAAGATATAGGGCTCACGGTGGGTGTTACCGGTTGACAGGGGATGCTTACTCCTCCTAGGCACCTGATACCACCTCTGGTATATCCAGGGATCCGTGTTTGCCCAACTCTCTATTTTGTATTGCTTATAGGAGTTATGAGATTGATCACTGTTCGTTATCTTCACTTTTCATTACATAACACATATATAAGATTACAAACAGCTTGTATGTATTTTATGGAATGACTACACAATATATATTAGTCTGGACTCATATATACAGAAGAAAGAAAAAAAAAGAAGAAAGAAACGTATAATACAATTTCATATTCATTTTTGGATATGAGAAATACTAAATGATAGATAACACCAAAACATTTATGTAAATGATGGGTTAATAATCAAAGTATCACAACACTAATTGTAATTACAGTCATGGACAGTTCAAGGTCACCCAAGTTCAATATTTAATGTGCCCCTACGAGCACCAATGACTCCCTGACAACGCCTTCCCATGGACACAATCAAGTCTATGAAAAACTGTCTAGGGATGATATTCCACTCTAAATGCAGAGTTTGCGCCAATAGTTATAGAGTCTTAGACTGTGGTTGTCTTTGGCGGGTGCGCCTATCCAATTTGCATCAAGCATGTTCGATAGGGCTCACATCTGGTGATTTTGATGGCCAAGAAAGAACCTGGATAGTGTGCCTTTGCAGAACATCACGTGTTAGACGAGCAGTATGTAGTATAACACTGCCTTGTTAGAATACTGCTCCGGAATGCTGCATTATTGGAACCACGTTGAGAACGTGTATATGAACCAATGTTGTTTCGTTTGTATATCATATTGCTGCCTACATCATAACACTACACCCTCCAAACCGATCAGCCTCCTGGATGAAAGGTGAAGATAACGAACAGTGATCAATTTCATAATTCCTATAAGCAATACAAAATAGATAGTTGGGCAAACACGGAACCCTGAACACACCAGAGGTGGGATCAGGTGCCTAAGAGGAGTAAACATCCCCTGCCGACCGGTCACACCGGCCGTGAGCCCTACATCCTGATCAGGTAAATAAAGTTATCCGTGGATGCAATTTTGCACAAAACGTTCATTTTGGCGCTTATACACTCTGAATCTTCCATCAGACCTCTGCAGTAAAATTCTAGATTCATCGTTGAATCAAACTGTCCACCAGTATTGCTGTGGTTATATATCTATGAGATTGAGACCAACGAAGTTGGTTCCGGCGATCTTAAGGAGACAGAACAATGCCACGAACACGTCTGCGCGCCCTAATCCGTTGCAGATTACGAACAGTCCGGCCTGATATTCTGCGAATACCAGGAATGGCAAATGCAGTAGGTGACGCTGTTGTGAATCGCTGTCGATGTTGACAAAACGGGATGAAACGATCCTGTGCTGCTGACGGGTCACGTGTTGTTTACCTGCTGTATGACGATCATTTGTCGAACCATGTTGTTGATATCTGCTCCAAAAACGAGATATAATGCTTTGTGCAACATTAAAATATTTTGCAACTGCAAATTGTGACACACCACCTTCCAGTCGTCCAATTGCGTTGAGCATTACTCAGACGCGGCGTTTCTAAAAAAAAAAAAAAAAAAGCGGTTACATTTAAAGACAACGCAATCAAATATCGAGAACCCGCACATTTGATAGACTGCTGGTGCCTGAATTTCGTGTACTTACAACAATCGAGAGTTACAGAGACCGATTGTAGGATTTTATGAAATACGTTTTCCCCTTCAGTTCGTTAGAATATATATCCAGTTATAAGTAAACATTAGTGTTAGATGTAACAAGAAGTAATCAGATGATTCATTCCATTCTAGACCAAACATGTATCATAGATTCAGTTAAAAATTACTTTTATGCTCTCTCTCTCTCTCTCTCTCTCTCTCTCTCTCTCTCTCTCTCTCTCTCAGTATATCATTTTAAAAAATAATCCCGTGGGAATCCTGCTTAGAACAAGTTCTCAATACCCCTTGCTTGTCGTATGTGGCGATTAAATAGGGTCGTACTTCGAATGAGACCATAAAAACCAAGGTCCCGTGTCACAGCAGGTGTGGCACGATAAAGATCCCTCCCTGCTCAAAGACTGTAAGCGCCGAGCACATAAATTGTGTAGCCCTTCACCGGCAATGGTGGTGTCTTCATATGAGTGACAATCAATCAATTAAAAATAAAAAGAAATATGATTTCTTTAGATTAAAATTCTCTGTTTCTTGAATTGATGGACTTATAATATAGCTAATATTTTCACCGTGAGTCATTTCTCCTATACAGTACCGTGTTATGAAGTAAGAAGTGGGTAGTACATGGTGCTAAAGTAACTGACAATTTTGTTGGACGATATCCTGCGTATATATCTATTGAATATGTAGATGTGTTGTTACTACTATTTTGTTGTTTCGGTTGTGTGGAATGTGATTTCTACCAGTCAATATGTAGATGTGTTGTAACTACTATTTTGTTGTTTCGGTTGTGTGGAATGTGATTTCTACCAGTCAATATGTAGATGTGTTGTGACTACTATGTTGTTGTTTCGGTTGTGTGGAATGTGATTTCTACCAGTCAATATGTAGATGTGTTGTAACTACTATTTTGTTGTTTCGGTTGTGTGGAATGTGATTTCTACCAGTCAATATGTAGATGTGTTGTGACTACTATTTTGTTGTTTCGGTTGTGTGGAATGTGATTTCTACCAGTCAATATGTAGATGTGTTGTGACTACTATGTTGTTGTTTCGGTTGTGTGGAATGTGATTTCTACCAGTCAATATTGTTAGCGAAACTAGATATACCTCTTATAGAAAGACATAATTGAAAATGTGTTCAGACGCTACGTCACTATCAAAAATGGACTGAACAACACCTGACCAAGAAATCTCTTGCAACTGCAAATTGTGTCACACCGCCTTCCAGTCGTCCAATTCCGTTGTTGCATTGAGCATCATTCAGACATGGCATTTCTCAAAAAGCGGTTACTTTCATTAAAACAGACTGAAGGAACCTGACCCAGCAGCAGAGTTAACACTGTGCCGCTTTGCCGCCAATCTGTCCTCGGCGTATTCGTCTGCGTTATAATTTGCATACCAAATACATTCTAGGAAATCATCTCGTTGTCTCAGAGATATCATGAAATCTGTTAGAGGGATGAGCGCGTGTATTCTACCCACGACAAAGTACCTACTGACGTACACACGCTGACATTTGACGTAATATGTGCATGGGTTTTTTTTTCTTTATCAGTCTTTACTTGTTCCACTAGCGTTGTATGTGTAAGTCACAATGTAATAAATTACTTTCTTATAAAGCCCCGATGATGATGAGGATGTTGATCGCAGTAGAAGCAGAGGAGTGCATTCCACTCCACGGTAAGCAAATCATTGTCGTAACGTCCAGTCCCATCTTCATTGTCTATAGAAAATATCAAAGACTTTCAGTAGAAAGCAACTTAAAACGATTTATAAGCTATTTACAAACATTTTGAAATTCAGCTGGTAGAATGCAAGGTATTACACAAAATTTACTGGTACGTGTTAAACTTCTTTATTTGAAAATCAAATAATTTTCATGATTCCTGGACATAATTGTCAATCTATTTCCAAATTTCTTGCTGATGAAGACTTTTGATCCATTCTATCACACAACTAATGTATATTTGGCTTCCATGAATAAAAGGCAGTTATCTGTAGTAGGTATACTATTAAATGTTTTGTTCATGTTTTAGAATAGGACCTCCCCCTGGTACCTTTGGGGAGTTTGAAGAAGCACAAGCACCCATACACCAAGGATATTACACAACCAGGTACCGCGCAGATCATTTATGAAGTGTGTACCGTGTGACTGTTTACTACCATAACATACTTATGCATATACTATGATATTTGTTCATAGTATCTCCCTTTCGTAGAACTGTTAAGATACAAGAGGTAAAATGATACCTGTTTACGTTGCCTACAAGGATAGCAATTACTTCGAAGAAGCAGACGATAACATCATTTAAAGTTTCCTCATGACAATAACATTTTGGTTTTTTGGTTTTTTTTTACAACGGTGAGTGACAACTATTACTGATCATTCACATGCAAACATTTTTTTTTCAGCTGAAAAATTTATTCATTCTCATAGAATACAAATTAGGTCTAGTGTATATTTTTGCATTCGTGAGTAATAAAAAGATAAGAGTAATGTATTACGCAATGATGAATGGCCTATCCTGGTTATACTAGATCTGTAGTACATGTAGTTTTACATATTGTGCTGCATGAAAAGGATGATGGTTTTATTTCGTTGTATTGGTAATGGATGGAGGGGTAATTTTGAGAAACATATTTTTATGATACATTTTTATAAAATATGAGTGTAAAACGGAAGATCTTTTATTATCTTTTTATCTCAATAGATATATTTCATTATATATAGGCAAGTTGCAAGTTTGCAATAATCCAGAAAATTGAAATGGTGGTAATGTGTACTTTTGTATATCAGGCAACAGAGCAATATTCAAGGGAAATCGAAATCTTTCCTCATTAGCAATTATCATTTCATCAAACCCAAGTTGGATTTCGAAGATAAAAAAGCAACAGTTATCCACGAATACGTTGTTGACATGACAACGTTAATAACGCTTCATGATCCCTATATTTACTCCTCACGAAAATACTAACTGCTGTGAAGAAAACATGCTGGAGTTTATCATTGACAACATCTCCTTTGTCTTTAGTGCTCAGATCTTCGAACAGTTTTTTGGAATTTTTATGGCTACGAATTAGGATCCTTAAATAGCTGACCTGGTTTTCAATTCCCATGAGACAGAATTTATTCAAGAAATTGTACATGAGAAGAAAATACTGTGACCTTCAACTCAAAATTTAGATACATCGACGTTTTATGCAATAAATTTCCCTCATATGTCAATTCGATATATCCCAGTGAAATCAAAATGAGAACTCCACAGAGCCTTCCAAATCTGTTTGGACATTTTATTCAATATAGACGGTAACTGCAAACTAACAACTCAACTTTATGACAAATAGGATAACCAGATTCCCCATCATCAACTTTCCATATTTATGTAAAACTTATACGGTACCAATTTTGGTGCACCAGATGCGCATTTCGACAAATAATGTCTCTTCAGTGATGCTCAACCGAAATGTAGCAATATTCCATTATCACCTGCATATTGTGTTTATATCTCTCAACTGATTCGACATACAAGTGCTTGTTCTGCGTATGGTCAGTTTTTAAATCAAGGCAGAATACTGACAAATGAGCTGATATTACAGGGGTTTCAACAGTCTCGTTTCAAGTCAGCTTTTCGCAAATTCTGTGGTCATTATAATTATACAGCTTGTCATTAGGTGAATGCAGTCTGACTTTCATATCAATTGTTGAGTCGTTCTTTACATACTGATTTTGATTTCGGACTAATTGTTAACCTGGTTAGGATATAGGGCTCATGGTGGGGTATGTTCAGTCAACAAGAAATGCATATTCCTCCTAGGTACATGATCCCACCTCTGGTCCAGGGGACCTTGTTTGTCCTACTATCGTGTTTGTATTATTTATAGGATTTATGAGATTGATCAATATTCGTTATCTTTACTTTTTCATCTACAATATCAATTACGTGTACCGAAACATGCATTGAAACATGTACCGAGTAGATCCACAGACTGTACCAAACAGATTCATAGAGTAAGTCTCAAACATGTACAAAAAAGATTCACAGAGTAATTCTCAGACATGTACAAAAAAGATTCACAGAGTAATTCTCAAACATATACCGAACAGATTCACAGAGTAATTCTCAAACATATACAGAAAAGATTCACAGAGTAATTCTCAAACCTGTACAGTAAAGATCTACAGAGTTATTCTCAAACATGTAAAGATTTACAGAGTAATTCTCAAACATATACAGAATAAGTTCGCAGAGGGAGTCTCAAACATATACCAAATACATCCACACAGCAATTCTCAAAAATAAACCGAATAGATCTACAGAGTTATTCTCAAACATGTGTGTTGGTTTTAGATGAAAGGCGAAGATAACGAACAATGATCAATCTCATAACTCCTATAAGCAATACAAAGCAGAGAGTTGGGCAAACACGGACCCCTGGATATACCAGAGGTGTAACCAGGTGCCTAGGAGGAGTAAGCATCCCCTGTCGACCGGTCACACCCGCTGTAAGCCTTATATCTTGATCAAGTAAACGGAGTTATCCGTAATCAAAATCAGGTTCTATTTGCAAAGTTTAGTAGATCATTATATATTGTGACAATGATATGTTTAAGGAAAATCTGTCTAGAGGTAAAGGACGATGGTGTATTGGAGCATATGTTAATTCGCAAAAACACAAAACCTCACCTAACAACTTACTAAACAGTTATTTCGGCCACATGTGTACAAATAAATTATCTTTGATTTGAACGTACAATGAATAATACCAATTATCAAAGTATTTCTTTTTCATTGAAAGGGAAGGGTCTGATCTACACATTCAGGGTTATAATAGGTCCTTAGTACCCCTTGCTAGTCGTAAAAGGCGATTAAATGGTGCGGTCCTTCAGATGAGACCGCAAAATCCGAGGCCCTGTGTCACAGCAGGTGTGGCACGATAAAGATCCCTCCCTGCTCAAAGGCCGTAAGCGCCGAGCATACCAGGGTAGGCCTAAATATTGCAGCCCTTCACCGGCATTGGTGACGTCTCCATATGAGTGAAACATTCTCAAAAAGAACGTTAAACAATATAAAATTGATCTATCAACATACAATATATATAACGCATAACATCACTCTTCTTCTTCTTCTCAGGCCCCCTTCCATGATTAGGATGCGAACAAATTATACGTGACGTGTTTGTCGGGATATAAGAATATTATATGCAATCTTTAATTCATAGGATTACTATAGTTGAACATAACTTAATGCAAATATTATGGACTGTCCGTTCATTTTCATCCAGTTATCGGAGGGATTTCATTGTATCTATCTCTTTTACTGTTGTTTTGTTTTTTCCAGTGTAGTGCCGCCAACACCACGAGAGAGTATGGAAGGTGTTGAATTCAATTCTGGATGGAAGGAACAAATTAAGAGCCCTTCAAATGAAAATATAGAAGATGAACCTCTGTATGAATTCTGTATTTTATCTCACGACATGAATGTTACAATTTCCATCCGAAGGTCTCCTCGGATATCAAAATCGAGAACTCTTTCAAAGGAAATTAATGTCTGATTACGAAGATGTGTCGATGAAGTGCTCGTATTGTGAGCAGAGATCCGGCTTCAATGTCTGACCACTACAGACCTGCTTCATAATTAGATATTTCTTAAACATAGATATTTACGGCAAATTAACAACTCAACTTTATGATAAAAGGAGTGACTTCGGCTTCTTCCTTCGTCAAATTCCCATATTTATGTAATGATAAGCTTTTAAATCGAGGCATACTACTGAGAAATTAGTTAATCTTACAGGGGTTTCAACAGTCTTGTTTACAATCAGCATTTTACAAATTGTATGTTCGTACAACCTGTCATTGGGTCAAATACTGTCTGGCGTGTTTCATGCCAATTGTTAGCCGGTTCTTCACACACTTATTTTAACTACGGATTACTCCGTTTATCTTATCAATATATAGGGCTCACGGTAGGTGTGACCGGTCGATTGGGAATGCTTACTCCTCCTAGTCACCTGATCCCACCTATGGTATGTCCAGGGGTCGGTGTAATGAGATTGATCACTGTTCGTTATATTCACCTTTTGGTAAACTTTAGTTTATAGATACGGTATATATCATCCACGAATAGAAAAGAGCTTCGGTGGGATAATTGATAACGCTTTCGATTAGCAAGCGAGTTGCGCCGGGTTTGAATCGAGGATCGGGACATTATTCATCTTGATAAATGGAAATGAAAGTCTTCCATATAGTTAGAAGAAGATAGAAATGTAAAGTTACACAAAAGAAATGGTAATAATGTACTTTTACCCGTACTCTATGCGAAAATCTTAAGGTATCGAACAAGAAAAAACAATAATTCGCTTCAATCAACAATTATTACAGGTACGTTATTATGGACTAATAATCATCAGGTATAAATGACAGTAATAACGATCGCTGGTTCGGTAATATCTTAGTGCAGATACAGCTAGTTTTCAACCATGCAGAATGATATGCAAATAATTATCAACACCTTGGGTCTATTCTTACAATGTTTTATTCTATTTAGTCTTTTAAGACGTCTCTCATCAATAACATTAAAAGACTATGACATATATACTGTTAATTGCTTAATGATAATTATAGGTTCTCGTCATCTGAAAACAGCGACGATAACATAGAAGAAAACATGTAAGTATACCAGTCGACAGGGGATGCTTACTCCTCCTAGACACCTGATCCCACCTCTGGTATATCCTGGGGGTCCTCGTTTGCCTAACTCCTATTTTGTATTGCTTATAGGAGTTATGAAATTGATCACTGTTCGTTATCTTCGCCTTTTATTAGGTCACCTGAATTCATTCAGGTGACCTATTGCTATCTGTTTTTGTGCGTCGTGCGTTAACATTTGAACATTTTCAGCTTCTTCTCTGAAACCCCTGAACCAATTTCAACCAATTTTGGCATATAGCATCTGTGAGTGGAGGGGAACAAAAATTGTGAAATTCGTGGTCCCTGCCCCCCTGGGGCCTGAGGGGTGGGGCAAAAACCATCAAAATAAGTGTAATTTAAAAAAATCTTCTTCTTTACTCCTGGACATCAAGAAGCCAAACTGTGGGCATAATTATAATGAGCGTTGAGCCCTCTACCAAAATTGTGAAATTCATGGCCCCTGGGGCAAAGGTTCTTGTGTTAGGGTGGGGCTCTATTGGTCATATAGTGAAAATGTAGAAATTCTTTGAAAATCTTCTTCTCTGTCTCTGGGCATTAAGTAGACAAACTAATAGCATGGTAATGATGAGCAAGGATGCCTCTTTATACCCCCCTCAACAAGTTGTGGGGGGGGGGGGGTTATACTGGAATCGGGTTGTCCGTCTGTCCGTCCGTCTGTAGACGCAATGGTTTCCGGGCTCCAAAGCATTATCCTTTCCACCTACCGTCACCATATCATATATATGGACTACCCATGGGATGAAGATGTTCCCTATCGATTTTGGGGTCAAAAGGTCAAAGGTCAAGCACACTGGACATCGAAGTAGCAATATGGTTTCCGGGCTCTAAAGGGTTATCCTTTCCATCTACAGTCACCATATCATACATATGGACTACCCATAGAATGAAGATGTTCCCTATCGATTTTGGGGTCAAAAGGTCAAAGGTCACGCGCACTGGACATTGAAGTAGCAATATGGTTTCCGGGCTCTAAAGCGTTATCCTTTCCACCTACAGTTACCATATCAAACATATGGAATACCCATGGGATGAAGATGTTCCCTATCGATTTTTGGGTCAAAAGGTCAAAGGTCAAGTGCACTGGACATTAAAGTAGCAATATGGTTTCCGGGCTCTAAAGCGTTATCCTTTCCACCTACAGTCACCATATCATATATATGGACTACCCATGGGATGAAGATGATCCCTATCGATTTTGGGGTCAAAAGGTCAAAGGTCACGCGCACTGGACATTGAAGTAGCAACATGGTTTCCGGGCTCTAAAGCGTTATCCTTTCCACCTACAGTCACCATATCATACATATGGACTACCCATGGGATGAAGATGTTCCCTATCGATTTTGGGGTCAAAAGGTCAAAGGTCATGCGCACTGGACATCGAAGTAGCAACACTCAGAAAAGAGGTAGTTTATACCTATTACCAACACCCTTTGGGAGATTGGGGTAAGCGGGGGGTATTCTTAGTGAGCATTGCTCACAGTACCTCTTGTTAAAAATTGTGAAATTCATGGCCCCTGGATCAGGGGTTCTGGTGCTAGGGTGGGGCTCTATAAGTCATATAGTGAAAATGCATTATTTCTTTGAAAATCTTCTTCTCTGTCCTTGGGTATTTAAGTAGACAAACCAATAACATGGTTATGATGAGCAAGGATACCTCTTTCAAAATTGTGAAATTTATGGCCCCTGGGTCAGGGGTTCTGGTGCAAAGGCGGGGCTGACCACATAGCTATTCAATGTTTCTTCCATCCAAAAGTAAAATTCTTATATTTAAACACAAACCTAATTCAAACATTGGAAGGTTGTTACATGATACTCAGGTGACCTATAAGGCCCCTGGGCCTCTTGTGTAATACATATATTTATTCATACCGTTTCACTCAACCAATTACCGCATCAGTAACGCTTCCTTTTCAGAGAAATCCCTGAGATTATTTTGGCTGACACACATCTTGGTCACGACATTGTAGTGACCCATCCTGTAACCTATGAGATTGGAGATTATTTTGCCTGTAGACCATGGCCGCTAAGTCGACGTATCTCCGAAGGAGTGGATATAACTCTTGATTTCCAGGAAGTTACTTGTTGTGATGTGTTTGAGGTTTACATCAAAGGTGGGAAAAGGGGCGTGTTGCAGTTTAACCACAAAGATAAAGAACACATAATCTTTTCTGTCAGAATAAAGCATCTTTTCCGTAGTGGAAGCGTAACATATGTTGCAAGAATCAAGCAAAGCACTGGATGGGAATCCGTGTCAGCCGAACTTAAGGTTGTTCACTGTTTGAAATACCATCAAACAAATATACAGGTATACTGTCTACCTTTTAAATTCAAACTTTCGTTTCATTTCAGAATGAGAAAGTGACCTTTTCCACAACAGAACTGGAAAGTATGTATGTGATATGTTTTCCTACCAAATCGCGACACATAATACAAAAACAAGGATCGGAGATAGGAGACAAATCGGAGGGAGACAAACTTTTGTTCCCACCAAATTTTGTGGACAGACCCGAACCTACTTCAATTCAAGTATTTCTGATTTAAACCATTTGTTTTATAGTGAAAAAAAATCCACAATAATTGTTAAAGAAAATGTTTCAAGTATATACTGATTGATATTCCACTAATTCACTAATTTACATGGTAGTCATTTTCGTTGATTTGTTGGTGGGTAGATATACAAAATTCATATCCTCCGCACAAAGACAGACTACTATTGAGCTATAAATTCAAAAAACTACGAACTTGCTATTTTCAGACCACGAAAACACCTTTTGAAGTGATTCTGCAGTAAAATACATATATCATTTCAGTTTACCGCCGTAGATAAAGAGGGCATGGACGAACGAAACAAACTCTACCCCGACCTTTTCAAACTGAAGGCACTTTCCAGAAGAATGTACATCGAACATGACATTCTCCAGATCTCAAAATCTATGCTTGCAACTTTATCACTCGAGACAATCGGTGCCAAAAATTACAATTTAAAAGATTTGGAAATCGTTTGTTTCCGATGGAAAGATGGAGAAGTCACACTGATGTCACCGGAAGAATGCAGTGCGCAGATGGTTAAAGGAAATACCGTTGACACACAGACAAAGGGTGTCGTGAATAAATCTGGGTTCGTTCTAAACTTACTTCATATCAAAAACTCATTTCACATTATCATTTTCTAACCACCATTTTACAGTTACTTTATTTCGAAGAGCAAAAGTAATTTGTCTTTTGGTATGAAAAATTTATCTTTTAGTTCTTAAATTGTTTCATTGTCCACAATTTCAAAACGTGAACATGGTGTATAAAAGCAAATGCAATTTCTTTTTGTTTTTAAATACAATAAATTCTACATGGTTTTCATATGCTAGTACCCTGTTGATTTTTCATCCATGAAATCTGATGTATATTTCTAATCAACTAATTCAAGCATCCGAAAATAATTATGCAAGACTTTTCATTCATTAGATTATGATGATCTTCATTACTAGGGCTTGTAAATTCTTTGTTTATCAATGGGGTTGTTTTACAAGTAGACCATACAAATGTTTGAACCCAGTTCTTCGATCAGAAACATTTACAGAGTTTAATACAATTGTAATCACAATTTTTCATTTGGTATTAAAGGTTTTAATTTAATTTTAGACTTTATGTCTGTATTTCAGAGTTTCTGTTGGGCTAGCTTTGCCAGGGTTCACAGAGAGACACGTGAACGAAATAAAACTGGCCTACCGTGATGAATATCTCTGCAAGTTCTTCATGCACATTAAAGTATTGGGAGTAAGAACTGCGATTGTTTCTGTTGATTGTGTCAAACTTGAAGATATCCGAACACTGGAGAAAAAATATGTCACTGTATTTAGGGTTGGTGTATCAGACAATGTGTACCTCCGAGATTTCCAACGCATCCGTATTGACGTTTCTGGAAGTTCTTACAGGCAAAATGAATCTGAAAATAGGTTTTTATATTTTTTCGCATCATCAGAAACCAACCATCTCAACTTCAAAATCAATCAGCATCAAGGTCTTGGTATATCGCCATCAACAATTTTGAAGTTCAATATCGATAACGGGCCAAAAAGAGTAGTCATTCATCAACAGGACTTTGATCCTTGGACTTTGCCGATCGGAGAAAAGACAGAGGCAGGACAGAGAAAAGTTAACCAAATAACACGTGGAAACACCATGGTGGATATGTTTAAATCCAAATAATGTAGAATATGAAAACTGTTTAGTGCTGGAAAAGCTATTAGTATTAAGTACATGTATATGAAAATGAACCTGTTTTATCAAAACAATCAACAGATACAAATACTGGTATGTACTATATTAATGTAAAGTGTTGTATAATATATTCTTTACATGAATATATGGCGAGTGTGTTACTAAATTAAAATATGTCATTATTAACAATGTTGTTCAATATGCATTCCTCCATAGTTATCATAGCTAAGTTTCTATTGTCAATGAAAATTTGTGATAGGCTTACATCCAATTTCTGGCATGTCTGACTGTATAAAAAAGAAGCGCATGGTTTACATGTTCCATATAACTGTGCTTGGATTTCAATTCAAAGTCTGTTGGAACTTCCAATGGCATGAATTGTGCTTCTTTGTTAGCTGACCTTTTTAATATTCTTATGAGGCAGATTTATCAAAAATCTTCTACAATAGAAGAAAAAAATTATCTTGCTGTGGCCTTCAACTCAACATTTAGATATATCGACGTTTCATCTATTAACAATAATCATTTTCATGTTCATGTTGATTCGATATATCCCCGTGAACTCGAAATAAAAGACACCACAGTCTTCCACATCTGCTGTGTACTTAGATATTTTATTGAAAATTGGTGTTAACGGCAAACTAACAACTCAACTTTATTCCATACTGGATGATTTCAGCTTCTCTATCGTCAATTTCCCATACTTAAGCAGCAATATTCCATTATCACATGCCTATGATGTTTATATTTCTCACTGATTCGACACACAAGAGCTTGTTCTGCGTATCAATAGTTTTTGAATCGAGGTAGACTACTGACATACAAGTTGATGTGGCTGGGTCGCGTTTAAAGTCAAGTTTTAAGTCAGTATTTTGCAAATTCTATAGTCGTAGTAAAGATCTAGTTTTGCCATACAACCTGCCACTGGGTCAATGCTGTCTGGCTTATTTCACACCAATTGTTGGGTCGTTCGTGGCACACTGATTCTGACTACGGATTACTCCGTTTACCTGATAGGGATATAGGGTTCACGGTCGACAGGGGATGCTTACTCCTCCTAAGCACCTGATCCCACCTCTGATATAGCAATGGTCGTTATCTTCTTTTCATCAATGAAATCTTTTTCCGTTTCCGTACATCCACATATCACGTAATTCGGTTCCTTTGTTCCTACAACTTTTCATTACTAATAACGTCTGTTACTCCACTTTAAGCATTATCATAAGTTTTCACTATTTGCTATCTATCGCTGCTGTAGGGGACTTTTTCATGTCTCTGCAGATTCGAAATTGGTATTGAATAGTCTTTCTTTGTTCGTTGACTGATCACTTTGCTTCTTGCCTGTTGTTTTAGTCTCTTTTTCCATTTAATAAGTCTTTGTGGCGTTGTCTTCCCTCCTGAAAATGTTATGGTTAAGTCATGTTATTTGTGTTCTGTTGTGTTTCTTCTTTTGCACGTTTTGCCTATTCTTTCTATCCCTTGATTCACCTCTCTTTACTTAATGACATTTCAGTATTTAAATTGAGACAAGCTACTGACAAACAAGTTGGTGGTGCAGGGGTTTCAACAGTCTCCATTGAAGTCAGCATTTCGCAAATTCTACGGTCGTTATAACGATCTAGTTCGTCAATACAACCTCGCATTGGGTCAAATGCTGTATGACGTGTTTCATACCGATTGTTAGGCCGTTCTTGGCACACTGATTTTGACTACGGATAACTCCGTTTTCCTGATCAGGATATAGGACTCACGGCGGCTGTGACCGGTTGACAGGGGATGCTTACTACTCCTAGGCACCTGATCCCACCTCTAGTGTGTCCAGGGGTCCGTGTTTGCCCAACTCTCTATTTTGTATTGCTTATAGGAGAAATAAGATTGATCACTGTTCGTTATCTTCACCTTTCATATGATAAGTTGATTACAAACTAGATTAATGATTAAATCTATTACTTTGTTTGATAAATGGGGAAAATTATTATGTTCTAGAGGCAAGGAGATTTTTTTCTGCATAGCTCATTTATATGAGAGTCAAATTGTAGATTTTAGCTGGAGAAAAAAAGGAACCAGAATTTGATTAAAATTGGGATGCAAGTTCATGCAACAACATGATAGACTAGAGAATGAGAATGGTCGTTTTGGCATAAGGAACTTAAAAGGAATGCAGTTTTTTTAAATTGTTGATGTAGAGTTGTATTGATAAGGTTTAGTGCACAATTATTGATGTTTTTATTGTTTAATGAAAGGCGATGATCACAAACAGTGAAGACTCCTACAAGGAATACAAAATAAAGAGATGGCCAAACACGGAGCTCTGGACATACCAGAGTTGGGATCAGGTGCCTAGCAAATAAAATTTCATTTTCCACACTATTAATCACGATCTAATGTTTTACTCTTCCTATAAGGCCAATAATGGAATGTTACAAAATCGTGTCTATTATCATGATGACCATCGTTAATTCAGATCCTTGAGATTGCGACAACCATGTAATAACGAAAATCCGATTAGCATAAATCAAGGAATAAACTTTTTTCGTTATTATGAAATAATCATCTCGGGCTTTCTCTTCTAGTAGATGATTTCGTGGTTGTGAACTTACGAATTGATTTCATCTAACTTACGAGAAAGATCTCATCAATACGAGATAGTATTGATGTTTGTCTTCAATGTATTTTGTTCTGTTGGTTGGTTAGTTGGTTTTGAGCTCACCTGAGACGAAGTCCGGCGTCTGTTGTCGTCGTCGCTAACTTTTCACTTTTTCATCTTCTTCTCCAGAACCAGCTGGTCAATTTCAATAAACTGACATAGTGTAGATTCAAGTTTGTTTAAATGATGGCCCCTGTGGGTAGGATGAGGCCACATTAGGGGATTAAAGTTTTACATAGGAATATATAGGAAACATCTTTAAGAATCTCTTCTCGATGATAACAGGGCCATGATTAGTCATACTAATATGCAAGCATCTCCAGATAGTGCAGATTCCAGTTTGTTCAAATTATGATCTCTGTGGGATAACCCAAATTTTAAAACGTTAACCAAACCTTTATCATTGTTCATGAGTGATAGGGCTCTCGTGATAGTTGATGTGTGCATTTCTTGTGACCTTTTTGTACTTAAATTTTGGACCTTGTGATCTTGACCTAAATTTAAGAAAACCTAACCTAGGCAATATATCCTGAAGTATTTAAGGCAGAGCTTTTACATTTTGGATTACATTAGATTTCATTTGGCAAGAAATTTCATTTGATGCAATGATGCTTGACCATATGACCTTGACCTTAGAGTTTGACCCAAATTTCAGAACTTTAACAAAAACATTAACCTTGCTCATAACTTTTGAAAGTGAAAGACATATCTTTCATATTTTATGGATACATGTCTTCTGAAAAGACCTTTCCTTCGGTATCAAAGTTTTCGACCTTGTAACCTTGACCTTGGATTTTGACCTCCTTTTAAGAAAAGACAATCGAGACAATATCTCCTGACCTGTTTAAGATGGGGTTTTCATATTCTGTATATAAATTCCTTATGGCAAGACCTTACATCCATACCATGATTTTTTACCTTGTGACATTGTATCATCGTTATGTTATGATCCTGTTGGGCTAGATTGGGGTCACAATATGTTTTTTCATGGGGATAAAGATTGGAGGGGGGTCTTTTAAACTTGTACAACAGCTAAATAACAAAAGGATTAAGGTGATTTTCAAATGTGAGCGATGTAGTCCATGGGCTTTTTTGTTTTTAGAATCTTTTTGTGTAAGGAAGCGTGGATGCACATGACCACAAGCAACCAGCCACTGGTCCGTAGTATCCGGTGATATTTAAAATATAATCCATGAGAAACGTAGAGAAGAAAAATAATCGAAATCTAATTAAGCCTTATTTTACATAACAAAGAATTGTGAGCCCTGTATATCTCGTGTAACTTGACAACTGACATTCAAATTTTTGCTGACCATTAGAAATACCTCAGTTAAGTATCGTAAATATTATAAATGGAAAAATATAAGTTTAAATATTTCAGCTCAAATCGTGTCCATGCCCCTTTAAGAATGTTGTAAAATACACTAGCCTAACAATACATAGGTGAATGCTTATAGATATTACTACAACAGAATTTCAAGGGATACAAAATGAATAAATGATTGGGGTTAGACCGGTCAACAGGGGATGCTTACTCCTCCTAGGCACCTGATCCCACCTCTGGTGTGTCCAGGGGTCCGTGTTTGCCCAATTATCTATTTTGTATTGCTTATAGGAGTTACGAGATCGATCACTGTTCGTTATCTTCACTTTGCATATAAATAGCAGATTATTTGAAGATTATCTATTGTCTATGGTGGAATATTTCTACCCCTACATACAATATGATTTGTCAACATGTAAGATAATTATGTTGACATGCGACTTATTAATGTCAACACATTATATAACTTTGTTGACATGCAAGTTACCAATATATTTAGAGAATTTAATTTTAATATTGGTAATCAACGCAAGTATCTGTCATCGTACATGCAAAATGTAACATGATTATGTTGCCATGTAATTTATTTATGTCAACATGACATACAATTATGTAGGCATGCGACTTGTTCATGTCAACATGCGAGATAATTATGTTGACAAACAAGTTATCTATGGCAACATGCACGTTGATTAAGTCGACATGCAATGTATTTATGTTGACATGCGACTTATTCATTTGGATATAAGACTTATTTGATGCCAAGTTGCATGTCTACATAATTATCTTGCGTGTTGACATAAATATATCGCATGTCCACATACGTGTGTTGCACGTCGACTTAATTAACTCGCATGTTGACGTAAAGAAGTCACGTGTGAACATAATTGTCTTGCATGTTGACATAAATAAGTCGCATGTTATCAACATACTTATGCTGCACCTTGCAGGAGTATCCGGGTAGCGTGGTGGTTAACACAATCGCTTCTCATCGCTGGGACTCGAGTTTAATTCCCGTGATCGGCAGTGGTTGTATGTGAGAGGGTATGGTGGTCGCCCACTCGGACGCGTGGGTTTTCTCCGGGTACTTCGGTTTCCTCCCACAAAAAGATCCCCTAGCGCAAATATCCGTGCAAATCGGTCAATAGCTAGTATAGTGCTAATGTTCATTGAACATTGGTTACCGGTATGTATATCCGACTTTGAAAATAAAGATTATTTTAAAAAACATGTGATATCAGAGACTGCCGTTAGTAGGTAAATTTACCAATAATATATTAATTATTTTGCATGCTGACATAATTCATCTTGCATGTAGGCGGCAGAAATATGTCCCCATAATTGTCTCTTTTATTTTGCCCAAGGTATTCAAGTTAATGAAAACGTGTACCCATTTCTTTTCACTGACTGATTGTTTTGTCAAAATACAATCATCTCATTGTGGTTATGGACATCCACAGCACTTTTTCAAGCCGAGCCATTCCGATTAGGCAGCAAGAGGCAAATTGATCATGGTAACTGTATTCAATATTTAGGAAAATTTTCAAAACATGAAGTTAAAACATTGATAGAACGACAGAATCAACGGCGACCAGCTAATTGACAGTGCGTCACATTTTTGCGAAGGAAGTGGGGGAAGAGAACCGATCTAGTAATTAATTTCTGGTTGAATTACTGATTTTAATTATCTATGACGTTTCTCTTTATGCATGTTGTATGAAAAATTAAAAACGCTTGCGTAAATGTGCTTAAAGAACTTAATAATTGCTCCCCTACGACATTGAAAGCGGCATTGAAAATCAGAAAATTTACCAAAGTTGACATCGATGTGTAGGATGAAATATCTTCATTGTCTCGAAATTGATTTTAAATTATCTGCGTCATACTAGAGTAAAATTCTGGAACCCGGTACATCATGCACTATATATAGTCCTGTTCAATTACATACACCTACAATTAATGTGCTGTTTCACACTCTTATATAATGCTCAAATTCTTATCCTTAATCAGGGATAAAAATATAAAGAACGAAAACTAAATTTATCTGAGATCATTGGTCAGAAAGGGGTGTTTTGATAACAGTCTTTCTGGGAGCCCGTAAAACTCAACATTTTAAAGCTGCAATTAAAAGATAGAAAAAATCTTTATATTTTTCTTCTATGATATGCGTCTTTATGAAGCCTGTGGCATCTAAAACAAAGCAATTTCTCGCTATAGTTAAAATGCTAATTTGGGTAAACGGTTCTTCCTTCAGAAAATTTCGAGCACAGCTTTGGATAAATCTTTCTATCAGATTTGTGAAGTAGAACAATAAATCTATGGTATTATTTGTCCAAGCCTAAATTCTCTGTTTTCTGAAAGAAAAATACCCATCTTATGTCAAAATTTCGAAAAATAGAAACAAAAGTCATGTTTTTAATGTAACAATCCAGGTTCTTCTGTATCTGTCTAAACATGTCTCAGATTTCCTGTTGGGCTATGAGACTGGGGAAGGTTCAGTATTCGTGATAGTTTGCAAGACTTAAACTGTAAAAAATATTTTTAGCGGTAACAACTCTTTTCCAGATGATACCAATGGTTTGCTGTTCTCACAAAGAGTTTTTATATTGCACTGTTTTGGCTGTTGGGTATGGTGTCCGGATAGGGCCATTTGCAAAAGCGTGACTGCGCGTTAGTCACAACACGCCGTCACGCCAACAAGCAACACGGCGCGAAGGTGTGTTGCTTGTTGGCGTGAAGGCGCGTTGCTTGTTGGCGTGTTGTGACTAACGCGCAGTCACGCTTTTGCAAATGGCCCTATCCGGACACCATACTATCCGGACACCATACATGCTGATGTTGTCACCTTGCTTTCAGTGTCGGTAGATCAAGGCCGTTGTGCACCTTTCTCTGAGGGGTGTAGACAACGATGAAACGAGACCCCTTCTTTGATATTCTCAAATTAATTTATTTCTGATGTAGGACATAAGGTATTGTCATTTTCATTCTAAATTGGGAATAGGAACTGATCAAACTTCTTTGGGATTCTTGTACAATATGTAGGCTTAATTCTAAAACAAAAGGACGAGTGTGGATTTTGGTGGGCCCATATCATATACAACCCTTTCATATCAATGTTTAGGGAAGGTAGAGGGATTGCAATTTATATCTATATAAAAACAATATTGAACCCAATCTTTAATCCTAAAATCTATCTAACATCAAATAAAAGATTAGGAAATCGAAACCAGCTAATCTAGGTAGAACATGCGAAGAGAAACAAACCCGATACCCAAGAGAATAGAAATAGATCTCGGAGCTAGGAAAAACCAGCCGGATAATCCCTAGAAGGATTGCGACTGAGAGAGCTAGAAACCCATGAAAGCAGTGGAAGGATCCCGGAGTTACAGACAGATGGACCAGACTATGAGATACAGATGATACAAGTATACGTAACAATCACATGTAACAAACTACTAGAGTATGGACTCTTGTTGTGTGTTTAATATTTATGTTTCTCTCCTCAGTCTCGTTTAAGCTCCTCTTTTCAGTTTTGTTTACTAATCTTAGAGGAATGGAACCTTGCATAAAAATTATGAATTGGAATACGAGGTCATTGGAATAAGGTTTCAACATTCAGGAATGGTATATTGCATCTATTGTTTAAAGGGTCAATGCCAGTGCAGGCGGCCATTATTCCAGAGCACGTTTGATGACATCCATACATGTTTCACGTCTGCTGCCATCAAGGCTTTATTGCTCCCTGTTAATTATGCTTTCTTGCTCCCTGTTCATTAAGACTCTTTATTTCGATTGTAAAAGTGTTCAGTCTAACGATGTTTAATATCGTCAACAATATTACGACTTTTACAACTCATTATCTCGCAGTCAGGTGGTGCTTTTTGTTGTTGTTGGTTCCCCCCCCCCCCCCCCCACACACACATTTTTGGGAGTTGAAATTTTGTTCAACTTCTCTAGCCATCAAGCACAGCGCGCATTCTATATTAGACAGGACTTCAGTGTGGGCCTCTTCACTCCTCGTTTTGTTTGAAATAACGTATGTCCCAGAAAACGTTCTCCAAACAATATAATCCTATATGCAAAAGAAATTAAAAACAAAAGAGCTTATTTCAAATTATGAACACTAGGCCTATATAAAAAGATATGCTCGTTTTACATTCACGTGAATTATTTCCTTAAATGTATAAACGAGCATCGCGATCTAAGCACTATATATATATAGGACCGAATTCATTGCTAATAACACGCACATATATATAGTAAATAGGCCTAAATGTCGTATCAATTTAACTTTAATTGATTGGAAAAAAAAGTTCATCTCCCAGGACCAAATTCTGTACTTTCATTTTTTCTTTCAATGCCCCTAGTTATACCCCACTAAACCCTCCCCTAGTTATACCCCATTAAACCCTCCCTTAGTTATACCCCACTAAACCCTCCCCTAGTTATACCCCACTAAACCCTCGTATCTTTTAATCAATTTATAAATGTTTACAAATTTTCTAAATTTTTGATTCCAAAATTTCCCCGCCATTGCCTTTAGATTGCAAAATTGTCCTTTTTCATCAATTTAAAAAAAATCAGAGGAAAGCCCACTGGACCCCCATCAATTGCACTCTCCTCCCTATTGTAATAATAATACTAATAATGTCCTTTATTTAAACAAGATAGCACAATTAGTTTAAAAACTAGTTTACATTGTGGTCCTGAAAACATATATACAGACAGCAGTATTATACAGATACAATATAGAATAGTATATGAAGGTATGTTGTATACATACATGTTCGATATTTACATATTTAAAACTGAAAATAAAGCAAAATAAATAAACAAATAAAAATAAAACTGAAAATAATCAAAAATAAATCTATATGGTTTTAATTTCCCGAATGAAAAATTTTCTAAGATAAGCGGATTTAAAAATTTCCAATGTTGGGTAATATTTTAAAAATTCTGGCATATTATTCCATAACTGCATATTGTCCCTTCATGAATCGACCAGCTACATCAGCTTGAAGTATGATGTTCTCTTTTATAGAGAAGTGGACATGCGTAGGATAAATGACTAGTAACTAAGGCTGTTTTAGGGGGGAGGGGGTCGGACCCCCCCCCCTCTTCTTTTCTTTTTTTACCACACCCGAACGGCAAATGGTCCACCTGTCTAGATTTAGAGTTATTTAGTTGGAGATGGAAGTTGTATGTTGTATGCATGCATAGTATTTACAGATGTATTCTATAGTTTAAATGTATTTATTGAGTGTATGACATAGCAAAAAGGGATATTTTTTGGAAATAGCTGAGGTTTTAATTTGCTAAAATTGACTACGAAGAACAGTAATATGGTAATTTAGTGCAATACAAGTTATTTATTGAGAGGTTTTTTTCATGCTAAAACATTAATTTATAAGTAATAGGGCAGAAAATACTTTCAGCTTATCACATATGAGGTTTGTTTTTAGTATATTCATGTGTTTCATTTTAATGTTGACCTGTTTGAGTATTACATGTATGTGTATATCATAACATGTCTGATAGATATATATTATATCCTTTACTGAAATCTCGCGGAGGTCCGAGTTAGAATAGGTCCTCATTACCCCTTGCTTGTTGTAAGAGGCGTCTAAATGGGACGGTCCTTCGGATGAGACCGTAAAAACTGAGCGGGACGGCAAACAATACAAAATGTAGTAATCAATAAATCTTATTTTGAATGTTTGAAAAAATGATATTCAACAGGTGATACATTTGTTTTGGCTGTAGACCTACAGTGTGTTTGTATTTTGTTCGGATTTTCATGTTTGAGAAATGAATGCATGCTATTTATCTATTGAATACATGGAATTGGATGAATGTTAGATGAATGTTGGATGAATTGGTTGGGTTTTTTTTTTAATTCTCCTACTTCAATGTTCAATTTGTTTTGAAATGTACATAAGACTGAAAAATAAAATTTATTTTCAAATTCTTGAAATTTCAAATAGTATTCATTTAAGGTTTTTATAAAGGAAGTGATAACTATGCATGGAAGCAAAACGGAACCAGAATTTCAGTCTGAAATGCATTAAAATGAATTATTTTGAATCAATTTAATAAGTCAAGTTTATTCTTTTTGTGTAATTCTGTAAAGGATGTGGTGACTATAAATGAAAGGAAGACAGAACAAAAATTTCAGTCGAAAATGCATTAAAATGCACCATTTTGAATCAATCTTTTTTTTTTTTTTTTAAATTTCCGTACTCCTTAATGGGAGGGGAACAACCCCATCCCACGCCCCCCTTCGGCCCTATGGGCCTCAACCCCCACCCCCAAGCACACAGTAAGGTCTAGATCCGCCACTGTACATAGTTTATTAAAGAATAGCTTGTTAAGACAGTTGAACTCCCTCCTTCTGGACCTCGCTATATGTTTAGTATCATAACATCGCTATCACTACTAATGGACCTTTATGGAACACCCAATCAGTACAATAAGTTTACATCCAACATATCCGAATTCACCCGCGACTTATCTAATGAAGTATCTCTCGACCTCCCATGGCGAACCTCTTGACGTCACTAAACAATAATGGCGCCGGGGAAATAGTAACGGTGGATGGTAAAAATGTGAACGAAACTCATTTTAACCACGGTAGGTGTCTTTAATTTACAAAGCAAAACAAATATCTAAATCAGATTATATCACTATTCTTTCTAGTTCCATTTATAATCCAAATCATTTTCTGCGAACATAAGTAATAGGATTTTAGCAGGTGCGCGTTGTTGACAACGGCCACTTTTAGATAACTATCAAGCATGGAGTACCTGTCAAACTTGTCAACTTTCAAAAATATCGGGGACACATAATTCAAGTTGAGCGTGTTTCTTTGATTTCACGAGGATAGGAAATGTGCACGTTATAGCGCTTGACAAAAGTCAATTAGTGCAGATGGCAAAAGTCCTCAGAAATAGTGTATTATAGAAATATATGTAGTGTGTATATATATATAGATATAGATCTACCTGTCGAAGTAACTTGCTGGACATGACAAATATTTTTATAATGCATGAAAATGTTATGATGAATACAATTTTTTATATTGATTATTCAAAAAGGAAATGAATGCAATTGAAATTTTGTATTTTAATTATATGATTTCATTCAATATCTCCCTAATTTATTTAATTTAGAGGGAACATTGATATTACAATTGACACAATGAATATTCAGCATTAGTTTACAGAAGTATTTGTGATTATTGTGTATGGGTATATATATTTAGTGGGAGCTATAATTTTAGCAACTATAATTCTGTGAGGAAAGAAAAATATTAACTCGGATATGTAATTAATTGTTATTGATATTCATTTTTAGCGATCTTATCACTCGCTCATGATGCCAAAATTAAATCCACACTAAAAATTATGCTTATATACGGTAATCATAATATATATATATATGTATAAACAAATAAGACCTGGTTTGGATTTTTTTGAAAAACTCTCAAACTCAAGTTTGAATTGTCAAAATGCATTATTTGTAATTGTAAATTGTCAGGTCATTTGGTTATGCTTTATTTTAAGTGCATGTAAAACTGATTATACCTAGCAGTTAACCTGTTGTGCACAGAATCAGACTGTAATTATAAAGTGTTTAGAATTTGGTGCAATTATTTTGCATTATTCTGTGATCATGATTTAGTGCTTGTTCTCACAGTGAATGATAAAGGATAAGTAAAGATTTTCCTATTTTAGCCCATTACAATGAATCAGTACTCTTGCTTCACTGGAAATGTGTTTAAATATAAATCCCACTAAAAAAAAAAAGGTGTATAGTGGATACCTAATTACTGATATACTTTTTAGTTTGACGTTAATATTTGTTTTTTTCCAACGAGTTGAAGCAGTGTATATATTTTGCAAGACTTTGCTGAGTGAATATATGTACACCGTTAAATGACTTGGAGAAAGCAAATATGAAATTGCTTACATGCACCCACCCCAAGGAATTGACCTGCTGTACCGACCGTCATGACACCTATCCAGGTTTATCCATTAAGTTATTCATACTAGATAAACGCCATCCAGACGAAAGTCTTTTTCTGACCAAATAACAAGTGAAACTGCATGTCCCTGGCAGTATCATACTCTACTGATCCAATGCAGCCGAAAAGGAGAAAATAATCGCTAGACCAGGAATTGAACCCAGGACCTTTGCATTATTAGTCAGGTGCCAGACCGCTGAGGTATCCAGGCCGACATCCACATTCCACCAATTTTACAACATTCCTCTTTCCTTGTAGTAGTCAACAACAACACAAGTGCACCCCTGTCAGGATACATTATCTATTCCTGAACAGGGATGGTAATCGATGGCACCATTTGTGAAATGAGACAGGAATTTTTTTAACATTTGATTTCAAAATGGGAAAACATTTGTAATTCTAGAATTGTTTAAAAAGCGAAATAATTGATTTATATACTGATTTAAGCAAACTTAAAGCTGTGTGATCTGATGTTCATCCATTATTTTTTGTACAGAATTACTCTAAAGCAGATGATTTAGTTTTCAAGTTATTAACTTTCCCTTAATTCTATGCCTCAAAACATTGGCATGTAAAAGAAAACTGGGAGAAGATTATTTAAAAGGTAAATATAGTGGGTACGCATAAATACATTTGTCGCTTCTTAAGTCTGTTAGGTGTCTATAAATAGCCCCACACACACATCAAGGGAATCCCAACATGATGTGTATAACTTTGATGCAACTGTCTAAATTTAGGAGAGCGTAACAATGAATTATGAAGAGGTATTTGATATTTTTATATTTTATATACAGCTACTAGCTGTTGTAACAGAAAAAACACAGCTTTACGCAGATAAGACCACCAATGATTTTACCTCAGAAAGTCTTAACTGGACACATGACTGTCACTTGATTTGTGCATTAGAAATAACCCATATGACAGTCGATCCATGTGACAGTTGTTTGTAAAAACCGATTTAAAATCAAATAATTCTGGTTAAAGCAGGTGAAATAATGTATGACATGTCATACAGCCTCGATTATCACTGCATATGTACAATGATTTAACAGTGCTTTTTCAGACCATACAACTTTAAATTTCCAGTTTTTTATGGTAATTAAAGAAAGATGGAATGTTCCAGTAAAGCTTATGACCTAGTCAGCATCTTAAGTCTATAAGGACATTATCATCAGTCTCCAGTTTAATTGGACACTGAATCAACAGAATTTAAATCATCAACATTTTGAATATGTATACTTTTGTTTTATTTATCACGCTGGAATCAAAGCAATAACCCTTGAAATTTGTTTTTGTTGTAAGACATTTTTCACTGTTGGTGTCATGACTGCGGTCAATTTCAGACCCATTCTCTTGTTGATTTTCCATCTTTTATTTTGAAATTCTTGTTTAATTTCAACTATAATCTAAAGAAACTTTAGCATGATAAGATTTATAATTACCCAGCATCTTTTGTCACATGACAAATTTATAGAATATTAATTCAGAGCTTAAATGCAATAAAGCTACAAACATAGGTAAACACCGGAAGTATCCCAAGTAATGAGTTCTTAACAAAAATTAAAAAAAAACACTTTTGATTTGCGATCTTATTTTCATCAACCTTTGGGAATTTTTTTGATGTCGTTTTGGGGAAAACACTTTCTTTTCAGCATTGAGAATGGGGCCATTTTCAGTCCTCTACAGTCCCCTTAAAAAATAATTGAAAGATGCATGGTAGGACCTATCCAGGCTAATATCTAAGAATGACATTCAAGTAATAAAACGACTACTACAGCACTATTGAAATTTCTGGTTCTTGAAGCCAACTAAGAGAAGAACATTAACGCCATTCCACTGGAACAGTTTTCATTTGTTTGAGAAATCTCAATTTTCAATACAAACTTTAATATTACTTGAAAAAGATGTACACAAGATTTTATCTCAGTGTAGGAGTAGAATTCCTTGGCCTGTAGGTGTGATATCCATGTCATTAGGATGGTATCCCAGGCTCTACTATGTAGGGGATGATTGTTTCCATTCATCAGGCTTTGGACACTTAAAAGAAGATTAGAATTTCAAAAACCATGAAGATTTAAAATTCATAAATCTGCCCAAAGTGTGAGGAAAAGAATCTGGCTAAGCTGGGATGCGGGAATCTCCTGGCAGTTAATAGAACATTTTATACCCAATTTTATCTATTTGCATGTAGGATGGTGAAATATTATGTGGATGGCATGGACCTGGAAATAATGGAATGAAAAATATGATCCCATTAAGCTATAATGAAACAAAACAGTATACTAGCTGTTAAGATGGGGACTTTGTATCGACATCAATCGTTCGATGGTATGGGAACATTTGCTGCCATCTACACTCAGTTCTGCCAAATGAGATATTGATACATGTATATAGGAAAAAGAATTTTTTTTGAAAACATTTATATATATATATATATATATATATATATATATATATATCCAAATTGTGTTTTTAAAAAAATCACAGTGTCCGGTATAAAATATTAAAAGAAATAGAATAAACAGTACACAAAGTTAAAAATTTAACTTTGTGTACTGTTTATTCTATTTCTTTTAATATATATATATATATATATATATATATATATATATATATATATCCACACATATACTATAATCTGGAAAAGATTTGGGGGAGTTATAATATTAGTCCATTATGCTAGATCTAGGAAAACTATTTTGGGATCTTACGGCAAATATCATATTCACGCACATGTTCCATTACCGATATACAATGTACCTAATTTTTGAGAACATCACATTTTCAGGCATTCACTGTGAGATATGCTCTTCTCTCAAATGCTGCATACGTTTAATCATACGATTTAGTAATTATGTAGTGACTTTTCTATTTGGATATTAAAAGAGAGGTGGAGAGAGAGAATATATTAATTTCATGCTATTCTATTTTCGTCATGAGAACCCAGCCCTTGTTACAAATGGTTTTAATAATTTCAGGATTCTTAATATAAATAGAATTTAAACTGCATTTATTTTATGACAAGTAATAAAAATGTTCAACTGTGCTTACATTAATACTTCTCGTCGGCTCGGATATATTGGTGCGAATGGGTCATTGACGTGGGAGGAAACCGGAGTACCCAGAGGAGACTCACAGATTAATGGAATTCGTGACACGTATCACTGCTACCTTAATGATTAATTGTCAGACAAGTCATATAAGGTGAAAGGGTGAAGCTATAATTGAATTGTTATACTGACATATTAGCTACTGTATCTGAACTAAACAGAAAACTGACCAAGTCTGCACAATGACGTGTTGCTATAAGCCAGAGTACCGACTTCCTGTTCGGTATTAAAGTGAACGTTCTTGTTTATGGGAGTGGATGTCGTTCTTTACTGAGTATCAAGTTAACCTTGTAAACTGACATGATTTAATTAATTTTGATTGAACATATTTGAATGTTTATGAGCAGAATTTACACTTGATCAACAGTTTCTACATTTATTTCCAATGGATCAAAGGGTTTTGTGCACAGCCCGAGTGAAGTAAACATTTCATTTATTCTTGACTATATGGAGATCACTGCCAAAAATGTTCTCTACACTTTTCCATTAGCAATGATTAGCCAATATTTACATTGCTTGGTGGAGTTGCAAATTTTAAGAGTAAAAGGAATTGATATGAGATGGGCTACTTTTAGGACAGGTGGATAAAAAGGATTATTTGAAAAAAGAAGTTTACTAAATTATTCCTTGTAAATAAGATTAGAGAATAATGCAAAATGTGTTAAAAAAGATTTTGAATGAAATTTTTAAAGAGCGATCATAAGATTTCGAACTGGGGATTCGAATCATGATTGTAAAGTTGAAAGTTTTTCAGTGTGTAGTTAGCAGAAGACAAAATGGTCTTTCAATTTTTGAATCCGAATTGTGATTGGTACTTAAGCACTGACAGATTTGATCAGTCCCTAACTTGGACAGGTGAAATTTCCTTTTGTACAAATAACCAAAAGTTGTAATCAGTAATGAATTAGCTGTTGTCAGTAAGTTTTGTACCTTTAAATTTTATACAGATAGGTAATAGGATTATTGCCATCTAGTTTGCCTAGGACACATTTTATCAATAAATCTTAATTTACACGATATGAATTTCGAACATGAAATACTGCAGATAGGAAAGATTTGAATCAACCTTCAGATGCCTTCCAGCATTCTGGAAAAGGAAACATTTCACCTCTTAATGTGTCTTGAACTTCGGCAGAAAATGGTCTCTGAATGAATTGATTGAACATTGGCATGTGCAGAATTGTTATGTGTCCTCAGATATTTGGTAATTTTACCTGTAAGTCTTTCAACAAATTTGATAGTGATTTTGGCAAAGGTCCATCATCAAGGGGAATAACTGAGGAGATCTCTATTTTGTGTTCATTTGCACAGAAGAGTGCACATTATTCTTTTAAATGTATTTTATCATTTTTGAGCTATTTGACAAGGATTTTAAATATTTCGCCATTATCGACAGTGCTTTGGGTATATCTGTGTTGTCAAATATCGATGGATAAATTGTGTTGGTTTAAGTGTATTCAGATTTGAAATGTGTTTAAAGAACCAAACATCATCAATAAGCTGATGAGATTAACAAATGGATTAATTTTTGGACTCGGCGTGATACACTTTAACTTGAACAATTGCAGGAATTAGAGTAAACCCCTGTCAACCATGTTAAATTAAAACAATCATTGCACAATAATTATTGCCATCATAAGAGGAAAAACACTTTACATATTTTCAGAAAAGTGTGTTCTTTTAAATTTGCAAGACTGTGTGTATCTTATTGGGAATTGAAAGAGAAAAAGTTTACCACAAGTTAGTTATGCAAAATCCGTGATAACTGATTGGATTAACCTTCTGGTGTGCATGGATTAAGGGTAGGTTTTCCATTCTTAGTTACCTAGTTCCTAACTTTCACCTTTTGTTCCTTTATAAGAGGGTGAGACTCGGTAATTAGGTCACTTTCTATTCAATTTTTTTATTTGTACAATTACCTTGTTCATTATGATGCACTGAAGCAAAGAAATATTGATTTACACATAGTTTGTTAAAGTTTCATACCTTGTATCAATTTTTTGCTGCATAAGTTTGGATATGTACTAGAAATTGATTCACAAATACATTTAATTTGTTAATTTGATATCTCTTCCTTTTTTTGATACCATAGAAATCAAACTATAAAATTTGCAATGTATTAAAAAAATCTCTTGTAAACATTAAGTGGTAGTATTTGAATTGGTAATTATACATAGCCATAATATGAAATTTCTAATTATATTTGATTGGCCTATATCATTATTACAGTGTTGTCACCTAATTCAAGATTAGGTATGTAATATTAGTGTTCAGATTTAATTGGGAAATATCTTTGAAGGATTAACAAAAATTGTTGGAGTTTAATGCTTTGAAGTATGTCAGAATTGATTTCAGTTGTGATTTACTAAGAAAGAAATTTTTCCAAAATGTTCATATGGTAGCCATTTTGTTTCTCAGGCTCTGCTTGGAACTAAGGTTGTTCAGTTAGGGCTAAACCTTACGTCAAACGGATCACATCATTGTCAATATGAATGGTGTGTATTTATAGTGGTTAAATTTTGCACTAGATAATATTTAAATGGTATTGATGTGATAGAACAATGAATACTGTTCTGTTTATTTTGTCCATTGCTTGTGTCCTACTTGGCTGTTACAGTGCTTTGTCATGTAGATTTGGCAATGCATAATGAATGTAAACATTTGTTCTTTGATTGCAAAGTATCAGGACAACAGGATAATGATGTCTGACTCTAAAGACTGCTGTGTCATTTATTACAGTATCTCCCTGTATCAGAAAGACCTTGTATACATGTAGTCGCTGCATGACGTGAGTCTCCTCTTTCCTCCACATAGACCTAGCTTACACCCTAATACAGCCAAACATGACTATAGTGAACACATTTATAAAGAATTCATGCTTATAGTGAAATTATTTTTATTCCCTGTAGTTTTAAAAACATATGATGAACTCATTGAATATAACAAATTACCTTTATAACAAATCTAAATTGTTCGTCCCCAGCTCTTCGCTGCAGCGTCTTGTACTGCAGTGTGATAGGGACACATCATCTGTCTGGGTATCTCATTCTGTTTCGTTGTAAATCGAGTTATTTCATCTTTCTCTCATTAGATCTTGTGTGTCTATCAGTCATGTTACATTCATGGAGTCTTAATTCTTCTGCATTTGAAGTTGATAGTAAGGATCTAGAGTGCAGTCCCCTCCTTGCTGAAGTATCCAATGGTTTGAGATGGCGGAGATGGTGATAACTTTAAATGAAATGTGTTCTGTGCATTACTGCATTCGTATTTAGCCAAGTGGCTGAGGTTGACTATTTGGTGTGTTTTTTCTATATCCTTGGGGTCACTATAGTACAATACTTAATTTGGACATGATAGCTGTCAGTTTGAATTTGAGTAGGGCAAGATATTGGCACCAATTCTTTTCCTTGTAGTCTTATTCTTAAAGCTTTGGACTGTCTGGTAAATCTGATGGAAATTGATTAGTCCAATATTCAAGTTACACTATTCAATCTGGATGTCTGAAGGCTGCTAGATTAGGTTTTTGTTTCTATATTCTTGATTCAATCCTCTAGATGCTTTAATTTTTACTGATATCAAAACTTTGAAAACATTTCACTGATAGTGAGTTGTTGGCCACTGTGAGATACAGCCAGAGTAAGAATAGCAGACACAGACTGTTTAGATGGAAAGGGGGGGGGGGGCATAAGTTACTTCTCTGCAGTGACAAGCAAGATCCAAGAATGAAATGTATGTGTACTGTGTGGAGTTCAAAAAAGTTTCACATGGCAAAAACAACACAAATACGTTAATATATGGTTGTAAGAAATGGAAATTGCTGGAAATAACTGACAGTGAAAGAGTAATTTCCTCCGGAAGGCAACAAATTAACAGTCAGTATTTGTATATAGCATTTTACTCTATCCCTGCCATTTATGTTTCTGAAGAAAATGTGTGATTTATTAGAGAAGAATGAATTATTCAACTAATTTGTGTGTTATTTAATTGCTTATCTTGAGCTAATATGAAATGGAAGTTTTAAATTGTCAGGTTTGTCAATGTCAATGAAAAAAAAAATTTCAGTTCAGCGAAAATGTGAATTTATGCATCAGACTAATTTCTTTATTAATGTCTTAAGTTAAAAGATCTCTCTCTCTCTCTCTCTCTCTCTCTCTCTCTCTCTCTCTCTCTCTCTCTTTGTGAACATTTTCCTTGCTCATGTAACAGAATGCTAGAATTTGGGTTTCAGGTGCATGCTATTTCTGAAAGCTTATGATACATGTACTTAAATGAGTAGAGCTTATGGTTGTTAAAATAATGCTTCTGAAGGCTAATGCTCAAAACTAGAGAGCCAGAGGAGACCTGGAGATTTGGTTCTTTGATGTGTTTGCTAGGCTTTCATGACATTGTCACATTCATCAAATGACTGTGCTTAACCATTCATGGAATTGAGACACAATAAAAAAAAGAACCAATTACACTTGTAGAGGGTAGTGGTTTATGATTCCACATTACTTTATGGGTCTTCGGAAAGTTATTGTGTGCACAATGCTACAAGAAGATTTCTGACTCTTTGATGAAATTGTGTTGAATTTTCTCCAGGTACGTGCAACCCTGTAGGAAATACCTGTTGACAAATGTCGAGTGTAAGCTTGCAAAATTGAAAGATATAAAAGTGTTATCTTTTGATATTGAAAGAAGTTTCAATTCTTGAGAGTTTAAATACAAGGAGATTGATATCGGAGTGAAAAAGAATATTTGTTCTTCATTGAAGTCGATGTCATACTGCTAACTGTTATTTCTATGAAAAGCAAGATCTTTTATTTTATTGAACCATTTTATCTTCTGTCCTTTGATACCGCCTTGTACACAGATAAATCAAATTCCATTTTATGAAGAATGATGACTTCCATTTCACTTTTACTTTATTCATAATGTGAAATGTGTTTGTTCAGTCTTGTAAAAGGGGGAACATCCCAGATACCTGTATACATGTAGTTTTATAGACATAAAGCTATTTAAAGATTGATGCATGTAGCTGTGTTTTGCTTTCTGTGTATTTATTTTAGCCCCTGTCTCAAACTATCTGTGACTGCACTGTAAGGCTGCCTGTCCATCTGTCTATCTTTTTTTGTCTGCCCATCAGTGTGTCTGTAACATTTTGTTTTCCATGTAACTCATAATGCTTTGAGATGTTGCAATGCAACTCTCTATGAATTAAGTTTTCTAATGAACATCTAAAGATCAACATTAAATTCAATCTAATAACCCACGTTTACAAAGTTATTACCCTTTGCACAAAATTTGTTTTTCAGCTCTTTTTCAGTATGCTCTGAGGTGAAATGAAAATGCTGTGCATAGCTTTCAAATGTACTGTACATCCAGCTTATGTTATAGTTAACATATTGCAAAAGTTATGACCCTTTTATTTTAAAATTGTTGTCTAAAATTAGAGAGGACATGTATTGCTGTATCACTGAGAGAGGTAGTGGATCAAAATTAGAGAGGACATGTATTGCTGTATCACTGAGAGAGGTAGTGGATCAAAATTAGAGAAGACATGTATTGCTGTATCACTGAGAGAGGTAGTGGATCATTTTTGTATGCACCTTTGGTTTAGCATTCTCTAGTTTCAAATTCAACTTGTGAAGGGGTGAAGGTTAGGTTCTGTTTAATACTTGTAACATATTCATCATTTGGCATTTACAGCCAAGTTTGGAACTCTAAATATTAGTGAAAAATTCTCTCAATGGGACATTCAAACAAGCAAATTAATCAATCAACCAAGTTTGGATACTTTTGGTTTACACATGCCCAGTTGAACTTCAGTATCTCGAACATTGATATCTTGAATATATGTTGGAGTGAGATGGAAGTCCTTACTACATGTAATATATTTTGACCTCGATCAATATCTCAAACCCTCGGATATCTCAAAGTTTTTGGCCCCATAGAGTTTGAGATAATGAGGTTTGACTGTATTTGGAAGAGCTTAACTGTTAAATAGGTCCTTACAGAGACATGTGCTGTGGAATCCAAATCTTACTGTATTTTATTGGGTCATAAATCTGTGGACTGAGTATTGCGTATGATAATTTGCTGGAGCTTTTCATTCCATTGCAGACTATAACCATGAAATCCCTATATTACGGGGTATTTTATAGGATTGGGTTTTGTACAAAAATCAACTTCTACAAACAGTTGCATACCAAGTGATGAGACATATGGCACATATTTCTTGAAGGAAATGTTCTGGAGTTAATAAAATTCAAGCATGGCTACCATTGCCTCAAATTTGTTAGAACATCTCTTCCTGAAAGACAGCAATTGCCAAGTTACCAAACAAGTAGTCTCAAACATGTACAGCATTTAATATTTCTACATGTAAGTGATTGTTTGGGAGATTTCAATGAATCACCTCTCAAGTTTTAATATTATTAGTTACAAATTGTCTAGGCACTAATATTCTTCTTTTAAAGATTCCATTTAGAGGGTTTTTACTAACTGAAGTGAGCAGATTATTTGATTCCTGCATGGTTGGGTGACTAATCAAGAAAACCCACTTTAATGAGTAACTTGGGTAAGCATTCCTACCCTATTGTTTTAGTTTTCCTGGAAGGTTTGGAAAAATTATAGACATCTGCGTGAACTTAATGGGAAAGCTTTTTTGTACTGTTCTGTCTTCTCATATACTTTGACAAATTTTTAAGATTCAATTTTTCTTATATTTTGATCCCTAGGTCATAGAAGTTCAAACTGTATGAGAATTTAAATGAAATTTATATTTATCATTTTTAAAAATCTGTGGAATTGAGTTAGGTGATAGAGTGTTGTGAGCCACCGTCCTCTTGTTTTACTCATCGTTTGCTGGGTATGGTTCTTGCAGTTTCAGCCCCGTGGGGATCCGGGTTAGAATAGGTCCTCAGTACCCCTTGCTTGTCGTAAGAGGCAACTAAATGAGGCAGTCCTTCAGATGAGACCGTAAAAACTGACGCCCTGTGTCAAAGCAGGTGTGGCAGTGGCACGATAAAGATCCCTCCCTGCTCAATGGCCATAAGGGCCGAGCATAGGCCTAAATTTTGCAGCCCTTCACCGGCAATGATGACATCTCCATATGAGTGAAAGATTCTCAAGAGGGACGTTAAACAATATACAATCAATCAATTTTGCAGTTTCATCTAAAGCACAGGAACCGCAGCTCTGGAACAATGGTGATCAAATCACAGCCTTTGTCTGGTTACTGTCCTAGGGTTGGTCTCCTAGGATGCTAGTTCTGTTTAACGAAATCGTAAATTAGTCACAAAATGTGCACAATGCACTGAATGTTTTGTGCACTGTGTGTATATTAGGTATTAGAAAGACATGCGAAAGGTATTGCAAATAATTAATAAACCTTGTACATTGTAGAACAAAATCTCCAAAGTTTTTGTAACAGAATTGTGCCCTGAAAGTAAAGACCTGGATATTATAGAATAATGATTTATGTTTTGGTGGAAATCCCTTGTTATCTGTGGGATCATCCGGGGAATGCATGTTATCCTGTCGTTCATCTTATTGGAAATCAATGTGCTGCGCTCCGGGAGTGCCAGATAACACGGGCAATGCTTACACCTATATTGTGACAGGTTTTTAAGACATCCATGTCTTGTCAGGGTCTCCATCGATGTTCTCCGTATTGGCAGTCTCCTCATTCTTGTAACACGTGGATGAGATTGCATTACTGTATTTCTAACTTTTGACAACCTTGTAGTGGGAAGTTTTTTTGGTTCTGTTTTATAGGGAGTTGTTTGAGTTTGGGACCTTTGTAAATTAGAAATAAAATGTATTGATGTGTATAATCACAGAAAGTAGATACGAACGAGTCCATCACTGTACTGGTAAGTGATTACGATGTGTGCTTGTAGTCGAGTTCTAAATGCGTGATGTTCTCTACAGGTGTGGAAGTAAGAGGAGTTTCTTGTCAAACAGAAGTTTAGGTTAGTACTACGCAAAAATTAAAGGTCCATTGACCCACCCACTGTCATATTGACTTTCTTTTCCTTTGAAATTCAGAACTGGTAGCTGAACTAAGACATTGAGGACTTTTTTGAAAAAATGCATTTAAAATCACAAATTCGTAACATTAGTACATACACGTATATATTAAAAAGGATATCGATTTGATTACCGAAATGTTTTTATAATTTACATCTAATGTGTTGCTATGGATGAGAAATCCTTTTTTTTAAATGCTGACAATTTGACTCTTAGCACCGTTACTATTGAAGTTATTGATGGATGTGTTACTATTTCTGGAATTCAATATTAAATCACAGGTCAGTCACACAGCATTACAGTAAAATAAATGCAAAACACTTAATTAAATATCAGGACCTAGTGATTAAACAGTGAATAAATCGGTGAAAGGACCAGAATTTGAGAAGTTTGCAGAAGCTGAAAGTACATTTCAACCTACTAAGTGAATCAATGAATTTTTACTAATATCCTCTGTAAACATAGTCTGAACCTCTCCATTAATGTAAAGCAGACTAGACAGTGATCATTAGTATTATTATGTCTCCCCTCTTTCAGGGGGAGACATATTGTTTTTGTACTTTCCGTCCGTCTGTCTTTCACAAAAGCTTGTGACCGCTTCTCCTCCTATATGGGTTATTGGATAGACTTGAAACTTTGTACAATGCTTCATTGCCATTTGTAGATGTGCATATGGTAGGAACAGGAGGATCTAATTATTTTCCTAAAAGTTATAGTGGATCTAAGAGGGTGGAGGATATTAAAATTAAAATTGCTTGTGAACGCTTTTCCTCTTATATGGCTTATCCGATAGACTTGAAATTTTGTACAATACTTCAATCCCTTTTGCAGATGTGCATATTATAGGTACAGGAGGATCCAATTGTTTTCCTTAAAGTTGTAGTGGATCTGAGGGGTGGAGGGTGTAAAATGGTTTGTGAACACTTCTCCTATGTGGTTATGGGAGTTCATAATGTCTATGTTCCTGCTCATGCTTTTTCCTCCATACCATGCAGTACATTAAGGGGATGAGGTTTCATTTGAATTAAGCACAAAGTCTTCCAATTTGGGGAGCTGCAAGGGAGACATTAGTTTTTCATAAATACAATCTCTCATTTTATTGAATTCATGGCTCCTGCATCTGCTGACATTACTGCAGAAGTTGCACAATATGCATCTCTATGTGCATATTATATCTGTTATGATATGCACTGTTTGAATAAACAATTTGATTTATTTCAATTGAGATTTAAATCTTTGCTTCCTATTAAACAACTGAATAACCTTGAATGTAAGACAATCTACCTTAAAAGTATTTTAATTAAGGTTTCAGACAATGAGGCAACAATTACTGTGGCATAATGTGATATAGATAACATATCAGTAATTTAAAAAAGACCTTGCATGTGTTTTACATTCAAGAAGAAAAGTTTGTTATTCTAAATTGCCAACATCCAAACTATATTTAATTTCAGAATACAAAACCAGATAGACCTGTAAAGCATGCAAGTCTATGGAGGAAATTTTTGTTAAGCCATTTAATACAGTTGTATACGAATTTCAGACCAGAGATCCGTATAGGCTTAATTATACATGTACATTTGTGAGCATGAAGACAAGGCATTTATACTCTCAAAACAATTACCTATAGTTTAGTCATTCTAGAGTTCTAGAGCCGGATCTTTCCTTCATTATGATACTTCTAATTCAACTTCTGAGAAATAGTCATTTTGAAGGTCATCCTCATCTGCAGAAAGGATATTTTCAAATATCTTTTGTTGTACCTTTTACATCAAGTTATTTATATGCTACAATCTCTTTGAATATACGATTGACTATTTAAAAGTTCCGAATTAAAGAAATGTGTCAGTGGTATTAGTGCTGTTAATCCCAAGCTGCAAGCTTCTAATGCATTTGAGATATTTAAAAATTTTCTCTGGTGAGTATATCAAGTAGCAGATCAACATGTTCGTAATTTTAAAAAATTTTGATTTTCAAATAGTTTTTCTGTGATCTGATCGTTAATTTTTTTTACATATATATTATGCATTTGATACCATTGCTGCAGTGAACAAAAGGATTGCCTTTATTCCCACTGAAATATTCTAAAGGCTGTCCTTGTAATACTATGCTTTTGTATAACATGTAGGATATACTTTCTACGTAAAATTCTCAAACCAGTCAAGATTTTTTTCTGCTAGGTATGCATCATGGTTTCTTTCAACTCTGTTTGGGTTTGAAGTTGGGGGATTTTTTGTGAGAAGGCAATAGCTGGCTGCTATGATTATGTATATTATAAAATAGACTTGATGGATTGATTGCACAGTTAACTGATATAGTTTAGAGCACAGGGGCTAAGCCTGTTTTGGGGCCCACGAACTCTGTGATACTATAAATATAGATGGTATATCACAGAGTTCAGGCCCAAAACAGGCCTCAGCCCCTGTGGTTTAGAGCAGTACATTATTTCAAAAAGATATATGGATTCGGGTGTCATAATGTTATTTGTAACTTTAATTTCTCTACTCTTTTTGCAGGGATTAACCACAATACTATGGATTCTTCACAGCAGAGATAGGCAACAAATGGTGACGGTGTATCTCTGACAGGTTGAAAGGCATTGGTCATCAGTTTCTTTATTGAGGTGTGGGAGATTTGATCTCCAATGTTAAGCACAGTCCAAATGACTGATACAATGTCTAGACGCCCTTACCCCAATATAAATGTATCAGCCTCCCAAACCCACAAAGATGTAACAGATGACCGATATCGAGACCTACGCCGGCCAAGGAAGGTCAGATTTTACGTCAATGGTGACAGATACTTCAAAGGAAAAAAACTGTACATTACTCCTCATAGGTATTTCAACTTTAACGATCTGCTGAATGACTTGACAGGGAAGTTGCCATCAAATTTGAACCTACCCTATGGAGTGCGTCAAATTTTCACACCCGTGTCTGGGAGACGAGTAACAGAAATTGAAGACTTGTCTGACGGAGAAAATTACGTCTGCGCTGGATTTGAAGGATTTAAAATCATCAAGTACGGAAAGGCTGAATTGGAACCCTGGTCTGTGGGTAGGTAGAACTCTCCTTGATTGGAGGCTTATTTGGTGTAATCTATCATGTGGTAGACTTAGATCTTTATTGACAGCACAGTTGACATTAATTGTTTAAGTGCCACTCATTTTTCACTTCTCGCCCTTTTTGTTATATTGGTTTTGGCTTCAGTATTGTTGACGGATTTGTTTATGTTTGCCAGATCTTAGGGGACGAAGTAATGTTTACAGTAGTTAAAGCTAACTCACATATCGAGACTTGAGAAAATGTTAAGTTTCATAAAAAGGTAATGTCCTAGTTGTTGGTGTCAGTAAAACCAATGTTATTTTTAAATCTGTTCAGGAAATATCTAATATATTATACTGACATTTCATAAAGATGGTGTTAATTGATGACTTTAATTCCATGGAAAAGAACCTTCAATACCAAAAATTCATATATTTTGCATAAAATCCCCCAAGAACTTGTAGCAGAATTGACATCAATTTTTATCTTCTGTGGTAAAATGAAATTTCCTATTCTAAGATACAATCATTTCCATTTCGCTATATACAGTAAGGTTTCTTGATTAGTAGTGAAATGACATCTATCTTCTGCAGTTTGAGTTATGTAGATCACATTGATTTTCAAGTTCTTTCATTAGAGGATAAGTTTTCATACCAATAAATGTTTATACCAATGAATGTGCCCTGCATGCTCACTATATTTATTGCCAAAACTGTGGAAAAGAGGTCATATTAAGCTTTAATTTATAAGCTGGCTTATTTAATTTTGTAAATATGAATATTCAAGAAAGTTTTTTTTAATACATTTTATCATTTATTGTTAGTGTTAAAAAACAAGAAACTTTTTAACTGTATGCGTTTACAATGAGAAGCTTTTTCCTGGCTTTACAAACACATCATTATATTAAAGCTGGGGGAAATCAAAGGACCGAAGCACCTGACAGTGTGATATTAAGACATAAAAGTGAAATATGAAATCATTACAGGGTATCTTCTTTCTTTTTTTGAAGTGAGCCACATGGCCCATGGGCCTCTATTTTTGCTGCCCATAATATGTTTTATTTGAAACTCTAATGAGATTTCCTTCTCCAACAGAACAAACCAGAAGAATTCAGAATGGTAATGGATGACATGTGCCTAACTACCACATCGTTTGTCTTAATCAATGCTATGACATACTAAATGTTTCACTCACATGAAATATGTCCATTGTATTTCACAATGGGGGTATTCTAACCACTGCTATTTATGGAACTGAACTGCAAATTAACTGAATTTGAGTGGTTTTATGATAACAGAGATTGTCATGGATCGTTTGGAGTATGTTCTATTTCGGAATTTTTTCTGCAGGAAAAGGATGTTAAGCTGCTGAAATGATAATTTCCATCTGTTCTTATAGAATTCTTAGCCTAATTTGAGAGTGACTGGATTGCAACAACTTAACAATGCATCAGATGGACTTTGTCTCAGCTGATAATTAGAATCAATCTGACTAGAAAGATTAATATTCATTTTGGGCAAGTTTGCCATAGCTTCCGCAGTGACAAGAATTTTAACAAAGTGAACAAAAAATCCTCCCTCCATTTTGGAAGGCATTTTTTTATTCGACAAAAGTTGTGCAACAACTTGATGAGTTTTAATGAATACAAACTTCTTTTCTCCTAACATTTATTATACCTGCATACTAGGTTTTTTTTGGGGGGGGTGGGGGGGGTATAAGAAACACCATGTCTGACTATGAGTCTGTATGCTGGTCCATCCAACTCTTTCTCTTTCTGTCTCACCTTGTGTCCATTCCATCCATTTCCAATGAAAACATATCAGAAACTCACACGTAGATAAAAAAAAAAATTCCTATAACCAGATCGTTTGTCATGACCTAAAACTGAGGTTATTTTGGCCTAGGTCAATGATTGAAACAAAAAGGTTTCAAATATTTGTCTTGGCTGGTAACTTTGTATTGGAGATGGTAGAAGCTTATACTTGGTATAAAGGTATCTTTTAGTATGACCGTAGTGTCATTCACTGTCATTCAGCCAATCTAGATTAAGGATAAAGAAATTTGTTTTGGAAAAAACTTTAGAAATTTCAGACATTGTACAAGGGTAACTAAGTTTGTGTGTTATTAGTCTCATTGGAAAGTCCCACTGGAAATGTTTTAAATTCTTTAAAATCAGTCATTTGCAGTTCAGTTCTAGTAAATGTGAAACTTAAAGAATTTGATAACATTTGAATAAAATACCTAAAAGGCACAGGAAGTATTGCATGAAAAGAAATGCAAAGAGAAATTAGATGAGTTTTGCATGTTAAAACTTCACCACTTTAACACCCTGCATGCCAGTTTCTATCCATGCCTTTGGCATTCTGGAGAGAATGTTGAGGGATATCCAAGGTTGTCTAGGTGAAAAAGATTTGTAGAACCAGTTTGTCAACTGACGCTAAATACAACCAGTGGGAGGGGAGAAATGTAGTGTGAACTTAATGCTTCAGTTAATACCAGATGTTGTAAGCAAAGCCATTGATTAAGGACTTCGGTCTATTTGGCCTATTTTAGGGAATATTAGGTTGTGTGTTTTGCATATACTCTTTCCTAACATTGAGCTAGTTTATGTAATTACTAAGATTTATTTCAAATAAATAATTGCAATATCATAACTTACTTGTATGTACATTTCAATCAAATAATAAAGTGAAAACTTTATTTGTTTTTTCTAACTAGACTTACAGTGTTATAATTTGAAAATTTTAAACATTCAATATCTATTAGTCTCAATATTTTTTCTAATAAAAGAATTCTGTATAATTTTTTCAGAGGTTCTAAGAGATCGTACGTCCACAAAATATGGTACATATATGTGCTTTCCCAATGTCAGAGCTTCCTGGGCTGTGTATAGACAGCTCAGAGTAACATATCCTGTTTAAAGCTATGTGTGAGGAATAGCAGATACTGCATATTAAGTTTCCATAATGTATTAAGAATCGTCAGCCATTCAGTATTTCATTCAGAACTGTAACATTTTTCGGAAGTGATTTGCAAGAACTCTTTTTCCGAAATCCTTCAAATGAAGTAAATGTTGTCCTAGTCTTTTGATGATAAGAATGATACATGTGTATTGATTTGGTACATTTCGTGCTAAGCTTTAGAAGAGATCTTTGAATCTTAATATGTATATCTGTGAAATATGGTGACAGCATCTATGTGTCTTATAAATGTCAAGCCAAGCATTTGATACTAATTTCATGTATTCAGTACTGCCTTATGGAGTTTGTGAAAGCCTATACATATTTTTGTTACCATACATATACATACATTAATTGCCTTCAGTTTGTCTCCATTAGTACTTTCAAAAACTTCAAATGAATGGATTTTTTTTTTATTTTTTTTTTATATTTTACAATTTTCAGCTTGCTTTAACCACAATGAAGGCCTTTGCTTCAATGTTGTATTGGACTGTTTTGCTCCATTTTCATAAGACAGTTAGCTCCCCTTTATTGTAAAGCACAGCTAGAAAGGGGTGCTGAGATAGATATCATCTGTGATACACAACTTTAGCTACATATCTGTAGTTTTAATTTCTCCAACACTGTATCTAAGTATATGAAGTGTTTGAGTAAACATACATGTACATTTGGATTTGACTGTTTCCTTTAAATTTATCGGTTCATCATTCATGCAGACGTTTAATATTATGTAATGTCTCGTGCAATAACACAATGATTTAAATGTCAACAGTATAATTATTTGGCACTTAATATATAATAGCACACATCCTTGTATTGTAATTTTGTGTACGTAGGATGTATATATTAACAACAGTGTTCTAGTTATTGTCAGGGAATTATGGGAAATATAGGGTATAAAATGATACATAACACAGGGAATTGTGGGAAATATAGGGTATAAAATGATACATAACACATGTCCTGGATGTAGTAAACACCCATGCTTGCAATAACTGCTTAGCTTGGCCAGACAAACCAAGTAACACTGTAAGATAGATCCAATTCTCTCGGTATATTCAAAATTATAGAAATCCATCAAAAACCATGGATACTCGACACTGAATGGAATTCAGCATACAGGGATATTTAGACATGATGATAAGCCAATATTGTATGCTTTTATATTATATGATATGTACCAGTGGCACAATGGTGCATTGTCTTTATTTAACATTGATCTTTTGCTATTTTTAATTCCTATAGGGCTGAAAAAACGTAAGTTTGTTGTATATATATAACCTATCAGTACCAATATAGCTGAGCTATAATATTTTCTGCTTTTTGACACTAATTCTGACACAACAATACTCAGAGTTATAAGTATGAAAAGCTATAAGTATGAAAACTTTAAAAGTTACATGTTTGAGAAGTTATAAGTATGAAAAATTTCAGACTCTAGTTCCTCAAGCAAAGCACGCCTGTTTAGAAATTCGTAGTTCACTCTGCTGCTGGTGAAGGAGGGAGAGTCTCTGAAATAGAGTAGTGTTGTGTCCAGTTTATAGCCAATTTTGGTTGCTATGGTGATAGATAAATTATATGCCTAAATGTTTGACCGTTGTTGCTAATGAAAACAAAATGTTGCAAATGGAAAAAAAAAGATATTTGGTGATGAAACCAACCATTTGCATTAATGTTTTCATAGGTGTTTAGATGGAGATAGTCAAGCCCCTGGACAAAATCTTGCAAAATAGCCTAGGTCTATAGTAAATACATGTATAAACTAGATGTAAAATTTCCATAGCCTTTTCAACAGATTCATTTAACTCATTTAAATATTGTACCATTGTCATTGATTTTTGAATTGCAGGTGTTTGATATTATGATGGCAATCAATATGTCACTTTTTCTGTGCGCATACTTGCACTAGCTTTTCTGGCACTGTAGAAATCATAATATTTGGCACATTTTGTAATCATTAAGGTAAAAATTTGTGAAGGAAGTCATTTTTCAAATCATTTCACTTTCCAGCAATGTAAGGTTATTATTTTTGATTCATTGACTCTCTACAAAGTGCTTGTCATTTGTCTGTTCTCTGTCATGGAGAAATGTGGAGGTGGCAGCAGTCAAATGGAATTAACTCCAGAAAATTGTCCTTAAGCTGACTTTATGACCATATTCCCGTGGGAATGAACCATCTTGACCCATGATTCCTCAATTCATTGATTTTATGAGTTATAGGGCACAGCCATTAAAGAAATGTTTGGTACTTGGTTTGCCCAATCTTTTGGGTTTGGGGTTGCCAGGATATTAGAGTCAGTGGAAGAAAGGATAAGAATGAACACAGACAGACTAAGGGTTAAAGTCCTGATGGAGTTTTGTCTTCTGATATTTTGGTTACTTTGAGATCAGAATTTCTAGTTCGGCCCTTAGATGCTGGAGAAGAAATATAATTCTGCTAGATTGTTTTTTCCTAAATCCAGTGAGGTATTCCTTTGTTGAACCCCATTCATCCTCTGTTGAGGGAATTGAATGGTGTACATTGGTTAGACTAATTTTGATATTTGTGATGACGCACCAGGTTTGAAACGCAAGAGCTGAGAGTCACACTATGACTTTAGTCTCTAGTTTGAACAAGGCGATGATGGATTGATTTGTGTGTGCACCACATTCAACATGTTTGCCCCACCACAGCTTTCTTCACAACCAAATTCCAAGGATGATTTGAGATTTAAGTACTCTCGGCACCCCTCGGGACGTATTGAACTTGTGAAGCAGCAGAAGACACAGACTTCCAAAAGTTGGCGAGATCGTGAAATTGAGGTGATAGATATTGGACCGGACCCACCAGTTCTATACAGGAAGTATATCTGGGGTCGCCAAAGTGAGTACTGTTGGCAGTCAGTCTGATCAGAGAGTCCTGTATCTAACCCATCTAGTTCTAACCTGTTGGCAGTCTGATCAGAGAGTCCTGTATTTAACCCATCTAGTTCTAACCAGATGCTTTTTAGCTCACTGGATTGGTAAGCTCAAGTGAGCTTTTCTGATCAAAATTCATACTGGTATGTCACTGACTTTCTACAATTAGACTGTGTTAATTTCATTTTAACCATTGGGCCAATGTGAATCAGACTTCTCACTATGCATTATCGGGTGAAGTGGATTCATGTTTGTTCAAATGGAGGAACTCATGCTTCTGTCCAAGGGGGAGATCATTACAAAATGGAGGGACTCATGCTTCTGTCCAAGGGGGAGATCATTACAAAATGGAGGGACTTGTGCTTCTGTCCAAGGGGGAGATCATTACAAAATGGGGTGTCTACAAAAAAGTTCTCAAGTATCACTTGACCCGAAAAGAAAATTGCGAAAAAAGCTTCCTTATAAAATGTAAATTCTTAAGTTTGTTCAAACCAGGACTTTCAGGAACATATACATATAGGTATATTAGTAGTGTCCCAAATTCTCTGCAGGAGCAAAATTACTCAGGTGAGTGTTGTGGGCACTGAGTTTCTTGATACATTGATGAGGGAGAGAAAAGAGTCCTGAAACCTGACTCAATTGATTTTTCTGTGTACAATCACTTTTCCTTGTTGTTTAGGCATTAATTGGACATGTATACCCTTTGGAACTTTAGAAGGTATAGAAATCAATATTCATTGATAACGACATACCATGTGTTATGAATAATTCATAACATAATTTATTAAATAATGTATGGAATTTACTTTGTGAACTTGCTCTTCCTGTTGTACTAGGCAATGAGAAATAACTCCAGCTCTTTAGTATTGGAACTATCAGGGTTGTCTTTCTTGTATCAGTCGAAAAAAAATCAAACTGCGGAGTTTCAAATTGGAAAGATGAGAACCATGATTACTCTTTAAATCATCATAGTATATGGTGTGCTGAACTTGGAACAATTGTTAATAGTGATGAGGATGATATAGAAGACCTAGAGTAGCACTTGGGCTCGTTCCAGTTAACATATGAAATTGTAGTTATCCCCCTTTTTAAATAAGTCTATTCTAGAGAGAAAATATATATAAAACATTTTGATTTCTTCAGGTTAATGTCTTACATGACAGGTGACAGCAAATTACATGAATTTTAGATCATTGAAAAGATTTTGACTGAATTTTGATCATTACACTGTACACACAATACCCTGGAGTGCATCAATGTTAATATATATACATTACACAATACCCTGGAGTGCATCAATGTTAATATATATACATTACATGCACTAAATGTATAGGTATAGAGTTGAACAAAATTTCTTTCATCATATCTCAACCATTTTTATATTTTAAAAATTTATTTTATTTTTTTTTTTTTTTGGTGTTTGCAATATAGATAATACCAGACAATAATGGTGATATACTCTCAAAAATCTCTCAACTTATCGTTCCATATATTAAATTGATTATATCATTCTTTTCTTAGAGTATTTTGATGGCATTTCAATGAAATTGAAATCTGATGGAAAGATGCCAATGCTAAACATATAGGGGTTCTGCATCATTCATACCTATTGTTTATTACGTCAATTTAAAGCACTCATTCTTTTCTTTTTAACCTTTTTTCTGAAATGCTTTCCATTTTGTGATTCTGTATTGAAGTAGCTTGCACTGTTATAGTTTGTGAAGTCAATGGTATTCCATTTAAGCTTCGATTGCTCCGCACTCTAGACTACAGTAACGTGTGTATCACAGTCACATTAAGGCACCATTTAATATCAACATAACTCGTGTCGATATCTGTTACAGTTTGGAAACCGAGCATTAATGTATATATACAGATTCTTTTATCGCATTGAAGACACATTTCATGGCAGGCGTTACATGTCAGAAGCCATTGTTTGTCTCTATTCAAGGAAAACACGACACTGTTAGTCAAACGTTAGAGCCTTACTGAGAACAAATACTCTGACGACAACAATTTATAGATTTTAATAGATTAAGTCATATTTAAATGTTAAACAAAAGACAGCCCTTTGGGTCTAAAAACTGGGATTTGTAAAACAACAGAATAATTTGGAATGATGAAGAGTTCTAGGGTTACATAATGCCCAAGAGTCAATGGATGATCATCTACATAAATGGTAAATAGTACTGCTTTGTTAGTTTTCATTAGGTCTCTGTAATTATCCGATATCTTATCTCCATTCAGTGTTTAATCTCTGAAAGAATGTAGTTTGTTGTATCAGTAAGCCTTTTTTGAATGTATATAAAGAAAAAATGCATGAGGTATTGTTGTAGGAAATCAGCTGAACTTGTAGATATATGGTGCTCCGGCGGACCTGGGTATTATGTGTTCTTTTGTGAGCGGTGCAAGGTGCTCCTGTTAATGTCCTCAGTGCAATACTTTTCAATCATGACATATCAACTTTATCTAGTCTCAAACAAATCTAGGCAGAGACAATCAGTGATAAAATTTTAAAATCAATATTAAGATTTCACAGGTACATGTGTCAAGATCATCCGAGATTGAAGCGGGAATATCAAGTTGATTTCAGGATGTCTCGATGAATTATGCACTTTAAAGTAGGATGGCAGCGAACGGAGATTTGTTTGCAGTTTGGTATATATTTCGTGAAATGAAATGGGTGGATTCAGTTCTTGTAGGCAGCTATGTAAAAGTTAATCTCAGAATGACGAATATAGAATGAAAAGGAATCTTGTAGCGAGATTATTCGTAATTATTTTTCTAAACTGTGTCATGGATATTTCTATGATCTACTAAATGGCTGGAAAATCAGCATCGGCAAGTAAGTTTTATTTATAGATATCCTAATTTTATTTAGTGAATGTGATTAGAAATTTAAAATGTCATATTGATAAGGATGAAAAATTACTACAGTACTTGTAATTAAGGAGAAATTAATTAAATCATGGTATATAGTGGAAGATTAGATATTTTGTGTACATATAATAATCTCTCTTAACAGCTAGCTTAAGATGATGTCTCAACATCAACACAATTTCATCCTTAGTTTACCTATATCTTTTATTCTGAGTTATTACTTGTACTTGTAGGTGTCATGGTGTGTATTAGATATTATCAGTGATGGTGAAAATCATAAGAAAAACCAAACAAACACACTTTTAAAAGTAATAAGAATGAGTTTTTAAAGAAGTGAAGGGGAGGGGGGGTATGCACTTTCAGTTGTCAGAGATTACTCTTTTTGGTACAGGGTACTGAGTCAGAAATTGAAAGGAAGCAAATTAAGGAAACAATAATGATAGGTTTGAGGTGAAATAAACACAAAGAGCTAGAGTATCGTCTTTCCAGGAAACACAAATTTGAGGGTTTTGTCCTTGGTTGACAGTGGTCCATGCACAAATATTCCTGTTACATTGGGCAGACTAGTTTTGTTTTGGGGGGAAATCCAGTCAACTTTTAAATTGGGAACAAGCTAGGGGACATATAATTTTACAAGACCTGCATGCAATGGATATTAACCCTGGTAGTTTATTACTATCTATAATGTTGTTTTATGATGAATTTCCTCTGCCAAATAGGAAGTGCATTTGGTTCAGTTGTTTGTGAGTGTCTGATAGCTGCAGAACTGTAGCTCCCTGGGCTCTGGGGGGAAGATTGGGATAAACCTCTGGTCTGTGGTCTATACAAATCTTTTTTTTTTTTTGGAGAGTTTACAGTTCTGCAGCTATACCATAAAAGTGGGTATTTACACTGGGTTTAAGTACGCTTTTTTTCCACGCCCAACATTATGCAATAGGAAAAATATGCAGTAATTCAATATAATATATGTTATTAATATCAAATATTTATAACTATATACACATGAAGGAAATTGAAGTGCTTATTACGTGACCGCGTAATTAGTGTAAAATTTCCCCCACGTGTAAATAACCATTTTTAAAGTATAATGTCAGTGAGGTTGTTATATCAGGATGATGCATTAAGTTTATGGGGAGCCTTACAAAATATTTACTGGAGGAGGGCTTAAAACAGGAGGTTGAATTTAAGGTAGATGCTGGAGGGATTGAGTGAATTCCTTATGACCGTGCTTGTTATGAATGAGTTAATACAGACTTGGCCTGTGTGTGCTGCTTCTTTTGCTTTATCAAGATTCACTTTGACATTCGCCATCATTTTAAGTCCCATGTAAATGAGCTCTAGCTCTCATTTTCTATGATTTGCACCAGATTCATATGATCGGGTCCAATTTAATTAATAACATGCTAACAACGATATTCCTTCTTTTTGCAATCTTTTCTGATGTCTTTCTCTGGAATCCATAATTAGCACTGAGAGTAGTAGTCTCAATCACTGCATAGGTCTTATAACACTTTCGAAATTCTTTGCCCATCAGCTAGTCAGAAATTGTATCGTAACTATTCTATAAAGGTCCAAACTGCTTAAAAAGCAAGAATATAACCTTTCATTTTATTACTGAATTTGTAGAAATTTTACATTATTCTCATAAATGTTCAGACTAGGTGAAATTTAAATGGCTAATGTCAATTTCCTTCTGTGAGAGACACTGAGGAGTCACAGTGTATGCATATTTACGAACAACTGCCCTGGTACATTGAAGATGAATCCCTCTAGGGCAGATATCGCAGTTCCAAACATGTAACAGATAATAGGCATGACTTTCTGAATAATTTTCACATTTGTCAGACTTGTGAATGTTGTTGAGTATTGCTGTGAATGAAGTGAAATTTGAGGCCTTGATTTCGTATGCTTCCCCAAGGCCATCTTGATTATTTCATATTAAAATCTCAATAATCCCTTCCATGTTGTCTTGTCGGTGCTCTGACTGCACCCCTTTATAACTGGCAGGCCTTATCTGATAATATTGCATTGATTTGATGTGCAGATGGCAGGTGGTTCACAATCGACAGGAAATGAGACCTATTTCAAATAATGAGTCAATAACAAATTAAAGTTTCTAATATCTTGCATGGCTGTATTAAAATTTAAGTGGAAGTTGATTTTGGGCTGCTATTCAGTTATATGATATATGACACATAGATAGTGATATCATTTGCTCTACAGGAAATATTGATAGTTTGCGAAAAGTACTCAGTAAAATCTGGTACCCCACGTCTGTAACAATGTAGGCTGCAATCGGGAGTTTGTATAGTGAAACAATGGCTACCGTGAAAAAGCTAATATAAAGAAAGGCTGAGCAAAGTGATTTCCATTTCCAAAAAAAACTAACAGGAAAAAGCAAATGAGTTATGATTATAACAAATTAACATTATCTGTCACTGGCCAATCTCTCTAACTTTGTTTTATTGTATTTTTAAGATAAGTTTGGATATGAAACAAGTAAAAGATACAAATTTATCCAATTCAGATTATGACACAACAGTACTATAACAACTCCTAAGTGGTGTGTGGAATATCATTATTACAGGGAGAATATGATAGATGCAGTTGTGCAGTGATAGTAGCAGAATTCATTATCAACTGTTGACAGACTTAGTCAACATTGCAGCTATATCTGAATACAAAAAAATTTAAAGACATTATGTCTGAGATGGCGGGAAATACCTTTTCACATTCAGTCTTAGAAATTGTTTGTCTGGTCGTTTGAGAGATTTACAAATACCGGTATATATAGACAGAATTACTCGGGGTCAGAAGTTTGTCCTATCAATACACTGCAGGACCTCTTTACTGCAATATACACTGAGAGGAGATCGAGCTGTTGCAATACACATATTTAGGGAGTGACCCCAACATGCACAAAAGAGAACACACATACAGAATGGTGCAACTACAACACACAGAAAAGAGTGCAACTATACACACGGAGAAAAGAACAACACACAGAGAAAAGAACAACACACAGAAAAGAACAACACACAGAGAAAAGAACAACACACAGAGAAAAGAACAACATGCACAGAAAACAACAACATGCACAGAAAACAACAACACACACAAAAAACAACAACACACACAGAAAAGAACAACATGCACAGAAAACAACAACACACACAGAAAACAACAACACACACAGAAAACAACAACACACACAGAAAACAACATCACACACAGAAAAGAACAACATGCACAGAAAACAACAACACACACAGAAAAGAACAACACTGCAACATATACAGAAAAGAACAACACACACAGAAAAGAACAACACAACAACATATACAGAAAAGAACGACTCATACAGAAGGTTGCTAAAGATGCATCAAAGATAAAACACCGTAGTACATGCATGTATGGGTTTGCTTTCTAGGCGATGTTTTGAGGAAATGTAGGTTTGCAGATTTCACTTGATTCGATAGGACACTATTGAGTTAACCTTTCCTCTGACCCTCCATTAAGCCTCAGATTTGAGCCATTTTAGTTGTTGTGGTGGAACTTGCTTCCTGGCAACCAATTGCTCCTGCTCTGACACCATAATCTGGGATCTGCATTAGATTGACAAGTTTAATCCATCTGCAGAATAGTTCCTAAAATTCATTTTAGGTTCAAAGCAGCTAGCATTTAAATTTCCTCATTTATATTAGTTGTTTTCTTTTTTTCTTCTTTTCTTTAATTTAAAAGAGTGATATATCGACAGCAGAAGAAAAAACGATGACGAAGTTATTTCTCAAATGAAGTGTTTGTATTTTGATACCAAAATCTTTTAAACAGAGCACTGAATTTAATGTTTTGTTTTTAAAATAAAATTCTGTTTAAAATATAATTCTTTACTTGATCCTTTTAATTATTGAAACTCCCTGTTAACCGGTATGAACTGGCAGTCATTAAGAAATGGTGCAGGTATTTACCTTGACAGTTAATTCTACAAGGAAGCAATGTTAGTGTGTGGCTTGGGAGTGAAATTAAAGGTTTACTCTCAAAAACTTTAAATTTCTTATTCAAATTGACACTTCAGCTTGTGTGTACATCATTATACACAAAGCTTAACAGTTTTTTAAAAGCAAATGCAAACCTGGTTTGCGACGTCTACACATCCACATTCTGAATGTTTAACGTGCAGGGTTGTATAGAATATTGCGACTTAATAGATTTATATCACTTAAATAGCTAGTATTTTTCTTTTAAACAAACAAAGGGTGATCTAAATTGGAACTAGGCTCAGAAATGTGTTTTTGTTGCTAACTTTGAATACGTTTCATGATGATTGTGGTTGATTACTTCTGAACCAATGAACCTAAGGATACCTTCCAATTGTACCAAGGACAAACCTAGGAAATGATGCTTTGTGATAAATATACAAATATTTTTTTCAATAAACAACCATTGCAACATTTGATCAGACTTGAATATGGAGGTCTTACATGAAGTGTTTTTGATTTTCTGAATTTTTAACAAAATGGATTATTTGGACTCGGGATCATTATCTGTGATGGCTGTTCAAGCTCCTCTTCACCATGGTAATCGTTTAGTTTGATATTTATGTGGATTATCCAAATTTTTCTTCTTTAAAAGACAATTTTGTCATAGACTTTGGATAATAGGAGAATGAAATTATCTTGGAATTTGGAAGTACATGTATCTTTGGGTTTTTTAAATCATATCTTTGTCAGACTTGGTACGAAATTTACAATTGAGTATATATCTACAATTACAAGTCAGGTGGCAGCTTCTTTAACAAAAAAACAACCTTTAAAACAAAATTTGAAGTGTAATGAATTAGATTTTATTTACAATGTGTAGAGAATGTAGGAGGGAGGACAGGATTGACCTGAGTACTAGGGCCAAAGCCCTGTCGTTCATGTGGACTCAAGTCAGCAGCTTTAAGATTCAGTGTTTAATAAACTACTGTTTGATTAAGGAAAACGATCAACACTGAACAATGGGGGGAAACTTAACCCAGTTTCCCTATTTGTGAATAAAGACTCTTTGAATTTTATGTTTTCGATAGTGTGAATTTTCTATTTATGAATGAAATTGAAAATAGAAAAAAAAAATTTAACAAATGCAGTGTTGACTGTCAAGAAATCATCCCTATAACGGTGAATGAAGGAAGGTGCTCAATTGACTCTCAAGTCCACCATTGCTGTGGTGATCCAAGCCCCACCTTAAATGTACCACTAAGAAGTGTACAAAACTTTGTGTGTTTTGTGATAAGAGTTTCACACCTATAACCTGAATAATTAAATTCTTTCAGCAGGAAGCTTGTTATTCAATTTATTGTTCAAATTGACAGGTCTTAGTGATAAATAAATTCCTCCAGTTAATGTCTCTCTGTTACAAACTTAAACATCTCCAGAGTATTTTGGGAAGAAACCCAATCCATTAATTCTTCAAACTAAAAGTGCTTGTTTTCATTACAGGTTCATAAATGAAGTTAACTTTCCACTTAAATTTAATGTACTTAGCAATAATTGATATTAACTTGTAAAATTCTCATAACCTTTCATTTTGAAAAGTTTGTGATTAACATATACTTGATTTTAAGAGGTAAGCATAAACTAGCTAGCTTTTCAGAATAAAGATAAGGCCTTTTGTATCTTTTATTGTGTTAACTTTAATATATATCTTTGTTTGAATGAAATCATAGGCTTGACTTAATGTTAAGGAATACTTAACACTAAGTTCTTTCATTGTTGTAGCTCGTCCACACAACCATGAATTTGGAGAAACAGAAGCAAACTATGGACATCATCAAGGGGGCTATGGAAGAAATAGGGGAATGTTTGGAAGCAATGCTTTTCATCCGGGACGATTCTTCCATGGAACTCAACCACATCGACGCTGGGCAGGGACATTTGGCCATGCCAACAGAAATACATATCTACCAAATGCTGATAACATTCCACTCAAGCCAAAAGTTGTCACAATAGTCAGAAATGGACACAAACCACGAAACAATGTGAAGATTCTCCTCAACAGGAGAAGTGTTCAGTCCTTTGAGCAACTTATGGCCGATATTTCGGAGGCCTTCGGACCAAAGTATAAAAATAACAAGGTGAAGAAACTGTATTCAATTCGTGGGAAGGAGGTTCAGGGGATTTCAGACTTCTTCCGTGATGATGATGTGTTTATTGGTGTGGGAACAGAAAGTTTATCTGACTCTGACATTGTTGACATTGTGGAAGAGGTGTATCCAGACAGCTCAGTGGCAAAAAGTATTCTTCGAGAAATCGAGAGAAATAAGCGGAAGAGACAGAACCTTCCAAAGCAAACACAAGCTGATCATGATGCAGACAAGCGGGACAGCGGCTTTGGGGAAGGGAGTGATGGCAGCAACAAAGACCAAGAGGGGGATTATGTTATGTACAAAGGCAGGCCTCAAGAAAAGGGAAAACGAAGACATGACTATCCCAAGGAGTATGAGCTATCTGGAAAATTGGAGCAGGAGAAAGATAAAGCAGTTCAGGAGGAACGAGAGAGGACAAAGAAACGACAGCAGAAGATGATGGAGACTGAACGGAGGGCATTAGATGAGGAAAGACGGAAGAGGGGGCTAGTAGCCAACAAACCAGAAGACCCATTCAAGAGGATAAAGGATCAAAAAGAGAAGGAGAAGGAAGAGGCACGAAAGAAGAAAGAGGAAGAGAGACTAAAAAAATTGGAGGAGGAAGAGAAAGAAAAACAGAAAAAAGAGCAGGAAGCCAGAGATAAAGCCATCCAGGCTGCTAGAGACAGACAAGCAGCTGCTGAGAAGGCAGAGAGAGAGAAGGAGAAGGTAGAGAGAGAGAAGATGGAAAAAGAGAAAGCTGAGAAGGAGGACAAAGAAAAGGTTGATAAAGAGAGTAAAGATGCTGCTAACAAGGATAAGACTCCAAGAGATCAAAAGGCAACGAAGGAGAAAACGGACCCAGCAATGAAAGACAAGGAAAAAGAAAAGGAAAAGGCTGAGAAAAAGCGAAAAGCAAAATCCAAGATTGTACGCAAATCTAAATTAGAACGTCAGGTGAGCACTGATGAGCACATTACTAATAGGTATGACTTGGGTCGAACTCTCGGAGATGGAAACTTTGCTATTGTGAGACAGTCTAAGTTAAAAGCAGGGGGAGGTGAATATGCCATGAAAGTGATAGACAAACCAAAACTGAAAGGCAAGGAGCACATGGTGGAAAATGAAATAGAGATCATGAAGGATTGTCACCATCCCAATATTGTGAAGTTGTATGAGGAATACGAAACATCAGACAAAATCTACTTAGTCATGGAACTTGTTAAGGTTAGTTCATTACCTGTGTATGCATTGTGTTACATAATACAAGGGAATAAATTAGATTATTTTTTTGTTATTTCACAATTGGTACAGTAAAGAAATATTTAGCTATTGCTTATGAATCTGTCTACTGTTTGCATGGTAATTTATATATGAGCACATGGTAATCATTGAATACTTCGGTGTGATGAGAAATGAAAATCCCCCCCCCCCTCCCCCAGCCAGATATCTTGATCTTGTATGTGATTGGACTCTTATTTGATTATAGGGTGGAGATTTGTTTGATGCCATCACTCAGAGTGTGAAATTTGGAGAAGTGGACTCTGCTCACATGGTCAAAGATTTATGTAATGCTCTCTTCTACCTCCATTCTCGCTCCATAGTCCACCGAGACCTTAAGCCTGAGAACCTTCTGGTAAGTACTTTTACTGTCCTTAATCTGAACCTTCTGGTAAGTACTTTTACTGGCTTTAGTTTGTCTAGTAAGTATATATTGCAATTAGTGTCACATGATATACAAACAACTTGCAAAAATTAGATTTTGAAGTCGAATTGAATTCTCCATACTAGGAACTTCATAATTGTCAGTCATTAACAAAATTAAGTTGGCAGACCTACCTTTACAGAAACATTGATATTCTTTCCTGTTTACTATGGTCAGATGTAAGATGTTCATTTGAATCTGGGTTTGAATGAACTGCAGTATCTGTAGCTTAAATTTAGTTCAGAATCTGCCTTCTGTGAGGTAATTATCAGTTCTTGTATTATGGGTGTTTGGTTTTACACAGGTTCACCGAAACAAGGATGGCTCTATATCACTGAAGCTGGCAGACTTTGGGTTAGCCATGGAAGTAAAAGAACCTATCTACACTGTGTGCGGAACACCAACTTATGTAGCTCCAGAAATCCTCTCCGAAATCGGTAAGCCCAAGTGCCAGGTGTGGAAAGATAGGCATTTAAGGAGGGCATCTTAAAGTTATTTCTATTTCCTATGTAACTAGAATGATGCATTCTGATTGGCTACTTCCCAGGGGATGTGTAATCATACCGAGCTAATGCAGAATATAAAACATAATGGACATCACAAAGGCTTTTTTCATATGACCACAACTATGATTTGATGTTGCAAAATCATATTTCCTTAAACTGCATCACTGCTGTGAAAGTCTGTTAATGTGGAGGGGGAAAAGTTGTTATTTTAGTTAATTAGGAAAACACTCGTTAATGAGGTCCAATGAGGATGCATGTGAATTTACTGCAGAGTGTATTTCAATACACTGTTTGGACCCAATCCATGTGTCCTGGGGCTAGGGTAGGGCTACAAAAGGAGGTCAACATTTTACATAAGAATTAATTCTGTAAGATATTCTCAAGATCCAAAAGGGCACTATATGTCTAACTGATATGCAAGCATCCTCATGTACTGTAGAATCAAGTTTGTTAACACCATGATCCCAGGGTTGGGTCACAAGAGCACTTTAAAGTTATTGGAAAATGCGATAATTATCAATAAATACTCTACAGTAAGGAAGTTTTCAAACGACCCCCAATTTTATCCAAAAAATGTTAACAAAAATTGGAACTCTTCAAAAGGAGGTAGAAAAAATTGTTTGTAGCAAGTGGTGTAAGTTATACACAAGAATATATTAATGAAAGATTCTTTGAAAATCTTCATTAAAGAAATGTGGTGAAGTATACAAGCATCCTCATGTGGTGTATATTCAAGTTTTTTTCACATCATGACTCCAGGGCAAAGAGCAGAACAGTAGTAGAGATTTATTGTTTTACATCGATATTGGGGTGAATGCAATCAATCAGTTGATTGATAAGACCCATCAATGTCTTGTTTTTAAAAGTAGTTCTATTTACAAGTTATAAATTGCACCTGCTTGAATCATGTTATAGAATAATTATTTTTATAGGCTTGTTTATTGGAAGACTTGTGATCTGTTGAGGTTTCGTTACTGAGTGATTTGTTTTTACAGGTTATGGCTTGGAGGTAGACATGTGATCTGTTGAGGTTTCGTTACAGAGTGATTTATTTTTACAGGTTATGGCTTGGAGGTAGACATGTGATCTGTTGAGGTTTCGTTACTGAGTGATTTGTTTTTACAGGTTATGGCTTGGAGGTAGACATGTGATCTGTTGAGGTTTCGTTACTGAGTGATTTGTTTTTACAGGTTATGGCTTGGAGGTAGACATGTGATCTGTTGAGGTTTCGTTACTGAGTGATTTGTTTTTACAGGTTATGGCTTGGAGGTAGACATGTGGGCTGTTGAGGTTTCGTTACTGAGTGATTTGTTTTTACAGGTTATGGCTTGGAGGTAGACATGTGATCTGTTGAGGTTTCGTTACAGAGTGATTTGTTTTTACAGGTTATGGCTTGGAGGTAGACATGTGATCTGTTGAGGTTTCGTTACTGAGTGATTTGTTTTTACAGGTTATGGCTTGGAGGTAGACATGTGATCTGTTGAGGTTTCGTTACAGAGTGATTTGTTTTTACAGGTTATGGCTTGGAGGTAGACATGTGATCTGTTGAGGTTTCGTTACAGAGTGATTTGTTTTTACAGGTTATGGCTTGGAGGTAGACATGTGATCTGTTGAGGTTTCGTTACTGAGTGATTTGTTTTTACAGGTTATGGCTTGGAGGTAGACATGTGATCTGTTGAGGTTTCGTTACTGAGTGATTTGTTTTTACAGGTTATGGTTTGGAGGTAGACTTGTGATCTGTTGAGGTTTCGTTACTGAGTGATTTGTTTTTACAGGTTATGGTTTGGAGGTAGACATGTGGGCTGTTGAGGTTTCGTTACAGAGTGATTTGTTTTTACAGGTTATGGCTTGGAGGTAGACATGTGGGCTGTTGAGGTTTCGTTACAGAGTGATTTGTTTTTACAGGTTATGGCTTGGAGGTAGACATGTGATCTGTTGAGGTTTCGTTACTGAGTGATTTGTTTTTACAGGTTATGGCTTGGAGGTAGACATGTGGGCTGTTGGCGTAATCACCTACATCTTACTGTGTGGATTTCCTCCCTTCCGAAGTCCAGACAGAAACCAGACAGAACTGTTTGAGTTCATCAAAGCAGGGGAATATGAATTCCTTAGTCCGTATTGGGACAACATCTCTCCTTGTACGTGGGAAATTAAATTATTTCACTTATCATAAAATCAGATTTCCGTTTAAAGGTGTCTTTGAATTGAAAATCTTTTAAATGAAATGAATTCAAGATTGACTGAAGACAGCATGTCCAATAGTTGGTGCAATTTGAATTGTCTACATCTAATGTTGGCATTAGTACAATCTGCATACATTTCATATACAGTTTGGCACAAAACGTGGAATTTTATTGAAATATACATGCTGTATTCTATATTTGTTTAAACTGCACATTTTTTCAAACCAAAGATGTCTAGTTTTTGCTTGGTAATTTGACAAAAGCTATGCATTCTAGTTCTTAACTAACATTATTTTTTTTCCAATTTTACATATCAATATAGTTACATATAATGATATGTGGTATAGCCCAAAATATGACCAAATTCAGTCAAAAATAGTAAACATTTGATGAGGAGGGGGACACACTATGAATTTTTATAAACATTTTTATAATGTATGATTCATATTTTCAGATGCCAAAGACCTGATAGAGCACCTGTTGGTGGTGGACAAGAAGAAGCGTTATACAGCCATAGAAACACTCTCTCATCCATGGATTTTATGTAATGGTGATATGTCGAGGCCACCGGACAGCTCGAAAATGGATGATATGAGGAAAACCTCACGAAAAGAATTAGAACTGCAGGCAAAACAAAATTATGACTCTTATCAGAAAGTCAGAGAGAAACGCAAGCTTGAACAAGGGTCGTGATCTCGTGACAAAACCATAGTATCACCATAGAAACACCAGCAGTGATATGTGGCCATAGCAACACGAGTTTGTAGAAACCATTGATTTTCACTGTGCCAATTTGCTGTCCAAATTTATATTTGTATACAAAGAATGGATAGCAAACTTAATATTTTCCATTTTTAAACTTTTTTTTAAACTGACATTCAATTTTATGAGTTTGAGATTTGCATCTAGTGTTGCATTGATTCCTGTTTTTGAAGTATCTTTTTGTAAATACATTACGATTGATTTCCTATATATTGAGCAATTCAGGTCTGTGCTAATTATTGTTTTGTTGAATTTGATATTTTTGTTTTGCATGTCAAATATTTTATTATTTAAATGTGGGCCTGTGATATACATAGCTGTATACATGTTATAGTGCGTACAAGGAGATGGGTAATTGTGTGGCGTCACTAACGACATATTATGGTGTGAATGGTTTGATTTCATCCACCTGCAATGTACTTTATTTTTTTAAAAATTGACTTTATATCATGAAACGGTTTTCAGGATTTTATAAACTCTGGATTTTTGCAACTGCAATTCTAAATTGTTGAGCTCCATAATTTGCTGTAGTATCTCCTATTTTGATACTTTTCAAACCTTGAACAAAAATATTGTATCAGGGATTTGTGATAGAAACTCAGAAGTCAAATGAAAAGTGTATATAATGAAAATTCAGGAATTTTTTTAGAATCTAAAACTTTCATGGCAGAAAAAGAAATTTTTTGATGTCCGGATCTGGAGTGTAGTACTGATGAGTGTCTGTAATATATCTACATACAATTGTAATATTTATTTATTATGAAGAGAACTATTCACATACCTGGTTTTTCCAGATTTTCCAGAAGTCTGAATTGTTTTATACATGTAAAACCTGATTAAGTCCGTCCATATTTTTACTTGTTACACGTTTGATGTTTCAGCCAGTTGTTATATTTTTTTATAACCTTTTCTTGTTTCTTTACTACCAAGTCAACAACAGAATTCCATTTTTTTCTTTATGCAATTACTGACCCAGAAAATCCAACAGACAACATTGCATGATCAGTTTATATTTATGAGGCTTTATTTTTGCTCGTCTCGCAAGATTATAAACTGGTGAAAATGAAGGTGTCCGTTCCTTTACTACATGCATATTTTTTTTAGTACAATATCAATTGATTGCAAAAAATCCTTCTTACATATAAATCAATATTGATGATCTTGTGAATATGGTCTCCAAAAAATGTCCAGAACTACAGTATACTTTATAGAAGATATTTACAGTTTTTTAATGTTACATGTTTTTTTCATGGATGTTTTTATAGTATTTTTTTGTTTGCATGCAAAATCAAAGAGTTATGTTTGATATCTACATGATGTACAGTGTACATTTGTACTCTTAGTTAAACTTGAACTGTGATAAGACTTCACAACCCTGTACAGATTGAATACCAGATGTGATGTATTAACATATATTCCAATTTGTTATTATTAGTATCATGAAATATATTATCCTTGAAAACCACAAGAAATGAGGAGCATTGTATATCCAATTTTCTATAAATATTCTCATGCCTGGTCTTTGTCAGTATTTTGTGATAAATTGCATTTTTTATACATTCAAAGTTCACTATGTAAGACAGAGAAAAGATCTGGATTTATTTTTAGTTAGGCAAGGGTAAAAAAGAAATCAGACTTGCATATTTAAGGAAGTGGTAAAGTACTTCATAGCTTTTATATATTATATATAATTTATAGATAGAAATGTGATTCCAGCATTATTAACTTGTTTTCATATGTATTATCATAAATTAAGTACGTGTAATTTGATTTTTTTGAAAACATTTTTTTTTTAGATTATTTCAAAACAAAATGACATTTTATATCACTTACACACTTTTATAAAATTAATTCAGTTTTCCCCAGCAATTTTTGGAAAGGGGAGGCATTTTTGATCAAGTAAAATATGTACACCATAGATAAAATAATCTTGGTTTGAAATCACTATAATTTCATATGAAATGATGGATTTATTAAATATCTTTAGAGTAGGTTTTATACTGATAGCTTAATTAAAGATAAACTCAACCTTCATATGTAAAGTCATTTCTTCAGTCAAGCAATAACTGTTTTCTATGAAATAACTGAAAACCAACTATTGTCGTTCTTCTTACATTCCATTAATGTTAGTGGATGCTAACTTTCTGTTATATGTATATTTCATGTTACGAAATAAATCCGCTATAGATCATTATTTTTGTTTGTTTATTTAGTTACGATAAAACTGTATAGGTGTGATTGTCTTTTTCGTGACATGAGATTCCCATCAACTTTAGTAAGAACGCTTCCCTAAATAAAGAGTGTGGAACATGGTATTTAACAAATTTTCAATTATCTTGGACCACTGGACTGTTTTGATAATTAATGCTACTTTTTTATCCTGATTGGGAAACTCGCACTTCACAGTTATCGGCGTGCAATCAATTACAACATGAAATTAATGCATTTTGTTTAAATCACATCTGAAAATGGCTTTAGTGGTGACGTCAAAAATCAGCGCTTACTGGAGAAAGTAATCTGAATCCTTAAAAGTGGTTCTAGGTACTGGCGTATGAATATATCAGAATAATCTAATATAATTTAGTTAGATATTTTGAGACATGACCATGCTTCATTGAAGCTCCAGAAGCTTCTTTATGTTTATCAGCTTCTATTACCCAAACTCTGCTCACCGTAGCTCGTTTTTGCTGTCATAAAAAATCTGAACAAAGAATGATTGAGATTGAAAATTTGTCATTTATTACAATACCAAATGACGAAAGAAATCTTCAACATAAGATTTTGGGGGAAATCAGATAATACATTCTACATGAAAGTACCTGCAAAGCTAAATTACTCAAAGTCTGATTTCCCCCAAAGAAGACAAAGTAACTTAAATAATGCTACGCTATAAGATGACAAATAAAAATTCATCAAAACAAACCCAGAGCAGTTTCATTTCGAGACACACAGAGTGCATTTGAAGCCCTTTATGGTGGGGTCCAGGGGCCGAAAGCTGTTGAATTCAGCAAATCGTCGCAGGAGACCCAAGGGTGAAAGCAAAGCCTAATTAGTATCGTCATTAACCAAAAATATATTGCAGTCATTTCATGGTGATTTGAATTTTAAAAAAATATTTTTGGCATGGTCTGCTGTACACAAGACACCTAACATTTGCAACCACACTCCCTTTGACTCCCCCCCCCCCCCTTTTTTTTTTAGCTCACCTGAGCTGAAAGCTCAAGTGAACTTTTATGATCGCCTGTTGTCCGTCATCTGTCTGTCCGTCTGTAAACTTTTCACATTTTCGACTTCTCCAGAACCACTGGGCAAGTTTCAACCAAACCTGGCCAAAAGCATCCTTGGGTGAAGGGCTTTCAAGTGTGTTCAAATGAAGGGCCATGTCCCCTTCAAAGGGGAGATAATCACAAAAATGTAAAAATTGGGTGGGATCATTTTAAGAATCTTCTCGAGAACCACTGAGCCAGAAGAGCTGAAATTTACATGAAAGCTTCCTGACATAGTGAAGATTCAAATGTGTCCAAATCATGACCCTCAGGGGTAGGATGGAGCCACAATAGGGGATCAAAGTTTACATACAAATATGTAAGGAAAATCTTCTTATTAAAAACCACTGGGCTAGGAAAGTACAAATTTACATGAAAGCTTTCTGACATAGTGCAGATTCAAGTTTGTTAAATTTATGACTCCCAAGGGTAGGATGGGGCCATAATAGGGGATCAACGTTTTACATTCAAATATATAGGGAAAATCTTTTTAAAAAATCTTCTTATCCTGAACCACTGGGCTAGGAAAGTACAAATTTACATGAAAGCTTCCTGACATAGTGCACATTCAAGTTTGTTAAAATCGTGACCCCCGGGGGTAGGATGGGGCCGCAATACTTATCATTTCCATTGGTGGAACTCTTCAAATTAAAGGCGCGTAAAGTCTTGCTACCGGGACAACATCATGTAAACACATTACTTTGGCACACGTAATAATAACTGACTGCAAACCACAACACTGATTAAAATTCTAAAGCCAAATTTAGGAATTGATTATTCTTAAAAGAAAACAGACGAACTTATTAAACTATGTGAGGAAGAGAAGCTACTAAATTTGCCAGATCTGACCGATATAAAGTGTCAATCGCAAGAACAACTGTGAAGGGAAAAACCGATATGCACATCTAACACAAGAACTTTTCTTGTAATTAATGTGATGAATATGTTTTTAAAGTTATTCTGTCAGACTATGAAGACATTCTAATTTATCATACAGTTAGGACAGGTTCATATGGCATGGACTTTGTAATCGTACACGTACCCCCCCCCCCCCCCCCCCCCGTAATTTTCCATATTTTAGAACAAGTTATATACATGTATATGCCAAACTGCATTTTTAAAAGACGTTTATAACACTGATTAACACACCTAATGCGTTTCCAAACTGCATCTAAGTTAATTTGAAAATTGCAAAATATTGATGGACTTGGGTGTCCAGAGAACATCGTTGTTTGGAATTTTTAAAATAGGTGTGGTGGAGTTTAAAAAACATGTAACATCTTTAATAAGATAGTGTTAGAATATTTGAAAAGTCAGTTTGACAAATGGTAATTTTATTTAAGATATACCATGTATTTTAACTCTTAAAAAGGGGTGGTGGTGCTCTGAACGTTTCGTTTATATGTCCCAGTAATCTCGCACTTGCTCACGAGATTTGTGCATTTTCTTACCAATGACACACAAGAGTCATCAAAGCGCGATAACTCCAACGAGCTGGTAATGAGAAGTATACACGTATCAACACTTCGCTGCGAGTTACGTCCCTTTGCGGGGTCAGCCAAAGGTCAACCGGTGAAAAACCAAGTTTTCCTTCTTTACCTTACCAAATGCAAGATGTTATTACTTTGAAATTTAGCTAATTATCAAGTTTTCATACAAGTTAACGAGTTGCCCCAATCTGGGGCATTATTGGAGTTGACTGCAATTGATGGGAAAATAACAGATGCCAAAGCTACAGATAGGAAAATTACAAAGGCCAACGTAGGGAAATACGTTTTTTAACCGGGAGATGGCGAACAAGGGACGTAACTTTCGCGAAGTGTTGATACCTGTATAGGCAATCATAGTTTTACATACAAGCATATAGAGAAAATCTTCTCAAAAACCATTGGGCCAAAGAAGTTTACATTTACATTAAAGCTTCTTGACATAGTGCGGATTCTAATTTGTAAAAACCATGGCTCCTGGCGGTAGTTTGGGGCCACAATAGGAATCAAAGTTTTACATACGAATATATAGAAAAAATCTTTAAGTATGGTCCAAAGTGACTCAAGTGAGCGAAGTGACCCATGGGCCTCTTGTATTTTAAAACTTTAACTTTAAAGCGCCAATTGCGAATTGAAATATAGACATAATCCACCAATTTGCAGGAACTATTTTATTTAGTTGTGTTTTACTCATTAAAAAAACCGTCAACCATACAGGTGTGTGATCTGCTTTGGGAGGCGTATATGTTGCAGTTCTACTAGCAACGTACAACAAAAATCCAGTCATTGATAATGGGTTTATTTACACAGGCACTTGTTTCTGTAAAATACAGGGGTCATAATTAACATATTTACAGACACAAGTGCTTGTGATTACCAATAAGTAGCAAAATACGACACCCCTTACATTTCAGTTGTACTTTTCAAAAACAGTATTGGGGGGGGGGGGGGGGTGTCAGCAATGGGACATCTTTCAACTTCTGTTGTACTCGTATTTTGAATTTATATAAGTACAATTAAATGTTTAAACTTACAAGCTTTTGTGACAGACGGGTAAAGCTGCTCTACTTTGATAGAACAGTTTTAATACCCTCTGTCATTCTGTGATGCATATGGGTATTAAAAATAAATAAAATCATAGGGATAACACGAATTCATAGACTGCAGCATCCTGCACATGGCACGTGGAATTGCCTCTGGATAAGGCCTTTACTGAGGACTGTGACCCTCAGCTCTTTTTTTTTTTTGGGGGGGGGGGGAGGAGGAGGAGAGGGGTAAGCTTAAGTAAAGACAGGACTTCCCCTCCCTCAGCCATAAGTTCCCGATAAAATTCGCCTTTCGTCACTTTTACTCAGCTGATGAAACATTACCAGGGTCACCAAAAACGAGGAGGTGTGGCGTGTGACTTGCTGCAAGAATCTGAGACGGTGGGGCATTAACACGAAGTTTTGTTGATAAATCTCCGTGACACTACAAATCGCCCCTCGAGGTCCATACCAGCATTTAACCCTGTGGCTACATGTAACTACTTTGAGATTCACATTGATCGACATTTGACCCTGTGCAGTGGAGGGTTTAGAGGGGTTGGGGTTCTTTTTCACCACATATTTACAAGGCATTACTGGCACGTATAAATGAGAACTCCAGATCTGACACCCAAAATGGCTGAATATTATATGGCTAATACTTGACTTTCACACACACCCTTTTTTCCCCCGGAAATCCTGGACCCGCCACTGTTATGAGAACTCGAAACTACTTTTAGGTCCATACCAGCACTTGACTCTGTGGCTACTCGTATACTTTGACCAACACAGGTGTGTATCAGTAATGATTGACGATATTTTTTCATTAACCACTGAACGTAAAAATACATGTATAAAGTTTAAGTAGCCTTGGTACCGTTACTGAAAAGTTGGTAAAAGTAAAAACTGATTGCTGCAGTTATACACAACAAAAACTGGATCCGAAGCTCATTCTAGTGATTGTGTAACGTGTTTGATCGGGTTCTTACAATGGATATTTGTTTTTCTCTTACTCTATCTGAGCTAATGATTGGAATGATTATCAAGTCTGCTCTATCCGAGGGTAAATTACACCGTACTAATTTTTTCTCTTATCTAGAGACTGAGATAGGACTACTTCTTGCACCGTGTTTCCCCCCTAGATTCCTATTGACAGAGAAGCGCTGAGTGTCTCAATCTTCTTCAGATTTACTGCACCCAGAACTTAACATCAATTCCCTAGGATTACTTCCCACTGTTGCGTATTACTGTTTTGACTTTAATCTGCTCTTATCCTTAACTTCTCCCTTTCCTATTCGTCCGCCGACTTCATCAGCTAGCTTCTGAATGACTGACATCTTCAAAGCTTTGCTTTATATACCCTTTGGCTAGTTCATACCAAAGGTTGGCAGGTCATTCCACTATATGAGGTCTTCATTGCGTTTTTACACACATGCCCCTTGACTATTACTTTGTTATAGAACTTTCTCTCTGAGATTCTTATGAGACAAAATTTATTCGAAAATCTCTTACCGTGGCCTTGAACTCGACATTTAGATATATCGACGACGTTTAATCTATTAACAATAATCATTTTCATTCATATGCTGATTCGATATATCCCTGTGAACTCGAGATAAAAGACACCATAAAGTCCTCCACATCTGCTTCGTACTTAGATATTTTATTGAAAATAAATATCAACGGCAAACTATCAACTCAACTTTATGACAAACTGGATGATTTCAGCTTCTCCATCGTCAATTTTCCATATTTATGTAGCAATATTCCATTATCACCTGCATAAGGTGTTTATATCTCTCAACTGATTCGATACACAAGAACTTGTTCTGCATATAAATTTTGAATTTTTTGAAATCGAGGCAGGCTACTGATAAACAAGCTGATGTTGGGCGTACAACACTCTCGATTAAAGTCAGCATTTCGCAAATTCTATGGTTGTTTTAACGATCTAGTTTACCAATACAACCTCTTGCCTTGACTTCGCGGACAAAGCTTTTACGAAAGGGGTGTCCACGCCGATTACAGGCACGCTGATGTGGCTGACAAGACCTATGCGGGACAAACAGGTTTGGCCACAGCGGCTGCAGTCATAGGTCTGGTACTGATATAGCTGCTGGGGCCGTTCTATTCTTCCTCATGCGCCGTTTCTCTCTCAGGATCTTACTGCGTGAGTTCTCGTCGGAGGACACAGCCTGGTGGACAGTGTGGCGTCAGGCGACTAGGTCAGCAGCAAGAGTAGACCACTGGTGGTGGTCAATATTGCAGGTACCAAGGGACTTCATCAAGGAGTCTTTATAACGTTTCTTCGGTGCACCTCTGTAGTGGTGAGCCAGCAAAGAGTTCACCATACATGACTATCTTTGGCAGGCGGTGGTCCTCCATTCTGGAGACGTGCCCTGCCCATTGTAGCTGCGACTTCAGCAACATGGTCTCGATACTGGTGATCTCCGCATGTTTGAGAACCTCGACATTGGTCACATAGTCGCTCCAGGAGATTTTGAAGATGGTGCGAAGAAGCGCTGATGAAAACGTTCTAGTAATTGTAGATGGTAGCGATAGGTGACCCACAACTCAGAGCCGTACATGAGTGTGGTAAGTATTACGGTTTTGTAGACGCTAATTTTGGCGCTCTTCTTCAGGTGCTTGTTGTTCCAGACTACTTTGTATAGCCTGTGGAAGGCGCTGTTTGTTTTTACCAGTCTGTTGCCAATTTCCTTGTCGATTTTGGCGTTTGATGTGATAGCACTACCCAAGATATTCGCGCTGCAGGGCTCTTTCGGAATGGACAACGAGGGCAACGTCGTCGGCAAAAGGGAGGTCTCTTATCATCTGCTCGAGAGTATTTGTGTAGGCCTGCAGTCTCCTGACATTGAACAGACTGCCATCAAGGCGGTAGCGGATGTAAACTGCGTCGTCATCATTATTAAATTTATTTGTGGCTTGCTTAAGCATCATACTAAAGAAGACGCTGATTAAAGTCGGTGCCAGAACACATCCCTGTTTCACGCCATTGCTGATGGGGAAGGGTTCAAAGAGGTCATTGTGCAGTCTGACCTGGCCATACTGGTCTTCATGCAGTTGGATTACCATGCTAAGAAACTTTGGGGGACAGCCGATGTGTTCCATGATCAGCCTTAATCCCTTTCTGCTCACCGTATCAAACACTTTGGTCAGGTCAACAAACGTTACATTTAATTCTTTGTGTTGCTCCCGCACTTCTCTTGGAGCTGCCTGGGGACAAAGACCATGTCTGTTATGCCCCGTTTTGCTCTGAAACCACATTTGGTTTCTGGCAGGTGGTTTTCCGCGATGGTAGGCAAATTTTTTTCCTGCAATGGATTGTAGAGTGATCCCTCGGTAGCTGGAGCAATCTGGCTTTTCATCCTTATTTTTGTACAACGTTACGATGTTTTCGTCACGGAGGTCTCTTGGAAGTTTGCTCTGCTCTCAACAACAGACAAGGAGTTCGTGGCGTCTGTTGTGTAATGCTGGGCCTCCAGTTCTCTGGTGGAATTCCATCAATTCCTGCTGCCATACTACTCTTTAACTGCTCTATGGCTTTAATGAGTTCTTCCATAGTTCTACGTTGACTGGTAGTTTATGGATGTGTAGAAATGCCGAGTCTGAACAACTCTGTCAGCACTGAATAGGGTCTGGATGTGCTCCGACCAACGGCACAGGATAGATGAGGGCCTGGCCATCCGTACTGCTCAAGGGACCCTGGATCTGATGTGTAGGACCGTACACTGCCTTGAGGTCTTCATAGAATCCTCTGTATTCGCCAGTGTCTGCTCTTTGTTGTGTTCTTTCCGCGAGTTTGGCCCACCATTTGTTCTGGATGTCTCGAAGTTTTTGCTGGAGGTTGCTACAGACGTGACGGAGGGCAGTTTTTCACATGGCAAGACGGCTGAGCCAGGTGAGCTTGGTAGGCCGATCTATTCTTTGCCAGTAATTCTTGAATCTTATGATTGTTCTCGTCGAACCAGTCTCTGTTCTTCTTCGAGGTATACCCCATAACTTCTTTGGATGTCTGCAGGAAAGCAGTTTTCAGTTTATCCCAGAGTGTGTTAGGAGAGTGATCTTCAGGACAGCTGTCATTTTCAAGTTTTGTCGGTAGACCTGCCTGGAAGTCAGCTTTCACTTCATCAAACTGTATTTTGCTGAGTTTAAATGTTTCGGGGGGGGGGGGGGGGGGGGCTCCCTCCTTGGTTTGGTTTATAGCGCGCTAGACGATGGTAGGTATGACATTCTGCGTTGGGCATCACTCTGGTGTGCAGAACATCGTTGATGTCTCGTTGGCGCACTAGAGCATAATCAATGAGGTACCTGGTTTAGACCGAAGATGCATCCAGGTTGTTTTCAGACTGCCCTTTTGCTGAAATATAGTGTTAGTGATGATCAGTTGCTGCTCTGTGCACGACTCCAGTAGCATGCACCCATTATCGTAGCAGTTTCCAACGCCGTGTTTGCCAAGTACATGTACTCCTTTCCACGCAGTTGCATCTTGGCCCACTCAAGAGTTAAAGTCGCCAAGGATTATCAACATATCATATGTAGGGGTGCTTTGGAGAAGACTGCGGAGCTCTGAGTAGAACTTGTCTTTTTCTACAGGCTCAGCTTGAAGAGTTGATGCGTATACACTAAAGAGTGTGGCATACTATTTGTTCTTCAGAGGGAGATGCATGGAAATGGCACGGTCACAGTGACCGGTTGGCAGGTTTTCCAGTTTGGAGACAATGGATGTTGTGGCCATGAAACCGACTCCTGAAAGACGCTTTTTTGTTTCAAGTTTCCCTGACCAAAACAGGGTGTATTCAGCGCTGTGCTCCTGAAGTCTGCCCTCTTCCAGAAAGCGTACCTCACTAAGGGCAGCAATGTCAACATCTAACCTGGACAGTTCATGTGCGAGCAGAGTAGAGGGACGTCCGAGTCTGTTGTCAATCATGATTCTGATTCCAACATGCGAGTTTCAGTGCTTTAGCATCTTTACAGGTGAGTGCGTATCTTTCTTTCTTTGTAGTTGTTCGACGGCTTATAAAGATACCCGTTGACCGCGGCTAGACAACTGGGGGAATATGAGACCCCATACTAGAACCCAGAGGGAACTGATGGGGTGCCGATGTAGTCGCTGACAACCCGACCCTGAGTCAGGTATGCTTGGCTACAGGTTACCAGTAGCAGATCCGGATCTGACCTGACCTAGACCAATACAACCTATAATTGGGTCAAATGATGTCCGACATGTTTCATATCTATTCTTAGGTTGTTCTTTATACCTGATTATGACTACGAATGACTCCGTTTACCTGGTCAATACATAGGGCTCAAGGCAGGTGTGACCGGTCGACAGTAGGGCTGAAACGATACACCCCCTTCACAATACGATACATATTGCAATACTTATGCCACGATTCAATATTTTCAATACGATACAATTTACAGAAGAAACCAATAATAACATCGAAGAAAAAATTAATTACCAAGAATCAAAATATTAATTTTAAAAGCAAAATGTTTCCAAACTGCCAAACAGTAAGACACCTATTTGCTCTGTAGTTTAAACTAATAAAGTTCATTATTATTTTTATCAACCTCAAGGCAAACAACATTCTGAACTTTATTCAACGCCATTTTGTCCCTCATGCAGGTAAAAGTAATAAGTACAGGCCGAGCCTGATGTATTTTACTGAACCCGTTTGTATTAAACATATCGAACCGAAAATCGAGGCCATAAATCGAACATTGAATCGAGTGTTTATATTGAACAGTATCGATATTTCGGTGAATTATTTCAGCCCTAGTCGACAGGGGATGCCTTACTCCTCCTAAGCACCCGATCTCACCTCTGGTTTATCCAGGGGTCGATGTTTGCCCGACTATCTATTCTGTATTGCTAATAGGAGTTATGAGATTGATCACTGTTCTTTATCTTCACCTTTACATGCGCATTGCGTCATATAGCAGGCCTCCTTCGATTATGGCTAACCATAGATAATGACCCTCCGTTCACTATCTGTTTGGAGAGTCTGCTCAACTTGAGCAGTGCCTCTTGTGGCTGTAGAGATCGATACAAGAGTGACAGTCTCTGTGACATTGGTCGAATCTGTAAGATGATTCTGGTCTGTTGACTGTCGTTTCCTTTCTACGGGCTCACTTCTCTCCTGCCACTGCTGTCAGCTTCTCTTCACTAGCTTGCAGCTGTTTGTGTAGGGTGCTTTTCCAGCTGGCGCGCTCATTTGCAAGGTCCTCCCAGGACTTAATGTTGATGTCGAGCGTCTTCATGTCTCTCTTGCACACGTCCCTGTACCTTAGCTGCGGGCGGACAATGCTTCTCTGCCCAACGACAAGCTCACCTTAGAGGACTTCTTTTGGGATTCGGCCATCCTCCATATGGCGAACGTTACCAAGCCAGCGCAGCCGACATCGTCTCGGCTGAGTATACATAGAGGGGGAGGCCAGCACGAGATAGGACTTCATTGCTGGTCACTTTATCTTGCCAGGAAATACCGATTATGCGTCGAAGGCTTCTGAGGTGGAAGGTATTGAGCCTTTTCTCCTGGTGGGCGTATGTAGTCCATGTCTCACTACTATACAGGAGAGTGCTGAGGACGCAGGCGTTGTACACAGTCATCTGCGTCTTCACGGTCAACCTGGGATTGTTCCACACTCTTGATGTTAGGTGGGCGAATGTTGTGGCTGCCTTCCCGATCCTTTTGTTGATCTCAACATCGAGGGAGAGGTTATCGGTAACGGTGGACCAAAGGTACGTAAAATGGTGGACGACTTCGAGCTCATAGTTGTCAATGGTGATGACTAGTGGTGCCGGTGTGTCTTGTTCCAGGATGTTAGTTTTCTTCAGACTAATAGTCAGCTCAAAGTCTTTGCAGGCCTGGGCAAAGTGATCCATCAGCAGCTGTAAATCCTGTTGGGTGTGAGTCGCAACTATGGCGTCATCAGCGAACTGCATTTCTCTGATGAGAGTCGCGTGGGCCTTTGTCCTCGCCTTTAGGCGCGCAAGATTGAAGAGCCTTGGTCCGCAGATAAATACCAAAGGCGTGTCTCAGGAGGAGTGCAAAGAAAATCCCAAAGAGGGTTGGGGCGAGCATACAACCTTGTTTGACCCCACTTCACATGTCAAAGGATTCGGAAAGGTTGCCGTTGAACTGCACAGCCCCCTTCAAGTTGATGTGGTAGGACTCGATTAAGCTGTGCAGCCGTGGAACGCAGCCGATCTTTCGGAGAGCCTTAAAGAGGCCATCTCTGCTGAAAAGATCGAAGGCCTTGGTGAGGTCGATGAATTCAATATACAGGGGCATCTGATGCTCTCTGCACTTCTCTTGGAGTTGACAAAGGGAGAAGACCGTCTCTATCATGGACCTTTTAGCTCGGAAACCACACTGTGATTCTGGGTAGATACGCTAAGCCAAATTCTGACGATGGATCAGGAGGGCCCGAGCATAGACTTTGCCAACAATGCTGAGGAGGGAGATGCCTCTGTAATTGTTGCAGTCGCTTCTCTCGCCCTTGTTCTTGTATAGAGTGACAATCTTGGCATGGCTCATGTCTTGCGGCACAGTTCCCTCTCTCCAGCACTGGCAGAGGACTTCATGCAAAGCGTGCAGTAGAGTAGTCTTGCAACTCTTGATGAGGTCTGGAGGGATACTCTCATTGCCTTGTGCCTTGCCTGCAGCCAAACTGTTAATGGCTTTGCTCAGCTTGTCCATGGTTGGCTCTACATCGAGTTCTTCCATTACTGACAAGCATTTAATAGCATCGAGGGCTGTGGGAGTCACTGCATTCTCTTTGGAATAGAGGTCGGAGTAGTGTTCCAACCATCTCTCCATCTACCGGCTTTGGTCAGTGATGACTTCTGCAGTGGTGGATTTGAGGGGGGGGGGGCTGTCTTGCTCTACGTTGGTCTTAGAGCCTTTTTGATGCCATCATACATCTCTCTGATGTTGCCCATTTCAGCACCTGCCTGGATCTTCTGACTGAGCTCTGTCCAATAATCATTGGCACAGCGCCTAGCGCAAATCTGGACCTTGCTCCTGATAGCCTTGAGGTGACCGCTTGTATTCTTCGAGTGCGGCGCACTTGGCTTCCATAAGTGGGGTCATCTCGGCAGACTTGGCCTCAAACCAGTCGTATAACTTCGAAGTTTTCTTACTAAAGGTAGTCAAAGCGGTGCGCTAAATGGTGTTTCGCAGAATTTCCCATTTCTCTGTGGCAGTGTCTCTGAGTTGTGATACATCGTATTCTTTCTCAAAAGTCTCTGCGAACTGTCCACCAGATTGGCTGAGTCATCTTACTGACATCGAAGTGAGGTGCCCTGGTTTCTTTCCATTGTAAAACATTTTTGATTACAGCCTGATCTTGAAGCATACAAGGGAGTGGTCCGTGTCGCAGTCTGCACTGTGGTAAGAGGTGTGTGAGGAACATTTTTGATGGCGGCATGCCTGACCAGGACATGTTGGTTCCTTGCTTTGAGCGCGGATGTCTCTAGGAGACCTTGTGTTAAGGTTTGGTCTTGAAGAAGAAGTTGGCGATGCACAGGTTGTGGAAGGCACTGAGCTCGAGCAGTCGCTGTCCGTTCTCGTTTAATTTCCCACTCCAAATGAACCAAGGCAAGAGGGCCATGAGTCGTTCTCTGCTCCCACTCTAACATTGAAGTCACCCAGGAGAACAAGTTGTTCGGTGCTGGCGATGTTGCTGATGATGGATGCAATGTTCTCATAGAACTCATCCTTGGTATCTGGAGAGGCGGACAGCGTCGGGGCATTCGCACTGACAAGCGAGTTGGGGCCTTCGTTGATGTTACGGCGGAGAGTCAGGAGTTGCTCGGAGCCGTTGCTGCCTGGTTCAATCATATTCAGCAAGTTGTTCTTTACTGCAAAACCCACCATGTTCTCTTGGCTCATCAGAGTTCTTCCCTTGCCAGAGGAATGTGTAGGACTTCCTTCTTCTTCAATGTGCCTGCATCGGCAAACCGTGTTTCCTGCAGAGTGTCAATGTCGACATTACTCTCTTGAGCTCACCATTGATGACAACTGTTTTTCTGGCTTCATTAATGTCCTGAAGGTTTTGAGAAGAGTTGGACATCATTGTCCGAACATTCCAATATCCCAGTCTTTTTCTTGAGAGTTTTCCTTTGTTGTTGCCTTGTGCGATGGTTGACGTTCTGCTTGTCGTATGTTCTCCTAATCTCCATGCACCCAATGAAGAAGCAGACCGTGGCGGGACAACACCTTACTGGGTTGTCAAGCTTGAGGCGGGTGGTAGCGGTCCAGTAAGACGTGAACATCTCTCTCACCGTTGGAAGATGCTCCTGGCGCCTCGCTCTACGCCAATATGAGCGATAACTTATCACCGGTAACTGTTTCTTCCCGTGTTGTGTCTACACCAGATAAGTGGCGATGCTGGAGTACCCTCTCCAGGTGCAGGTGTGAGTGTGTAGGTGATGGTGTGGACGGATGTAAGCCTGGGCATTGTGATATGAAGGACAGGCTGTTGTCCGTGTAGCAGGTCCCCCTCTCCACGCTGCTACTGTGATCCAAAGGAAAGGCAAAGGCCAATACAGTTTGGAAGCAGCAGCGTCGCAGGAGTTGCTGAATGTGTGCTGAAGTTTAGCAGCAAACCACTCCGGATTTTTTTTTTTCGAGGTTTACTCTTGAAGCCTTTCCTATAAATAGGTGACCACAATGCAGCGGGAGTGTTTTGACAGATGAAATATACGAATACCACGTATGTAACCCCCACCCCCGAGTCGCCAGAGCAGCAACTATTTTATAGCCTACATATAGCCTACAATGCCTGCCCGCTTCTCTGAAGAGATCCCCACTTTCGATCTGTCCGCCTTTCGTGATTATGTAATATTTATCTACATATTCATCGAGGACAAAGTTTGAGTCACATGTGAGTTTGTCTGTTTGAACACATGCGCATTCTAATACTGTTAATCATGTATACGAACTGTAACCAACAATGTTTTTCAATAAACGTCATAATGAAAAAACGTAACGTCATTTTTTGCATACTTGTAAAGAAAAAGGTCATGATTACCAATCACGAGTTGGTTGGCATCTTTGATTGACTGTAATATTTTAACGACAATCAACATTGCTCTAATATTTTGAGGGATGTTCTCTACTTAAGGACCCTTTTTGCTAGGAACGGCTCTATATTATACGTATGTATTATCCACCATAATTGCCATTTACAGACACAAGTATATATATACACTATCACTATTGTCAAAAGTATGAAACACTATTGCTATGCCATGTCATTACATTGTTATTTGTTTTATACATGGGCAATAACCATTACTTGTTGATGTGTTGCGCCAATTACTAAAGAAATTGAACTTGAATTTTGTAATCTTGTTACATTAAAGTCCTAAAACAAGTTTATGTTTTTGCAAAGGAACAGGTTCTTTTTTTGTTTTGTTTGTTTGTTTGTTTAAGCCTGAGAGAGAGAGAGAGAGAGAGAGAGAGAGAGAGAGAGAGAGAGAGAGGGGGGGGGGGGCAGTAAAACGTGTAAAGTGAGGACAAATTTCAACCAATGGACAGACGTTGTGAGGACAAAAATTGCACTATGAGGACAAATTAATGTCCTCACAATTGCGTCCTCATAAATGTGAGTTATGTGACCTTCAGCATGTGAAAGATGTATAGATACAAAATATTAGCTTAGTGAGGACAAGTGGTGTGAGGACATGTCCTTACTACTATTCTCTCTCAAAAACCTTTTTTACATTATTCAAAAGAGAGTATTAGATAAACCAGGGACCTATATACTAAGTATATAGGTCCCTGGATAAACTTTTATAGATATCCCTATAGCTATACCTAACACAGTACTTTTTTGCCTTTAGAATAAGATATGTGTGTATTCTCTTCTACACATTGTGAGGACGTCCTCATTTAGTAGGTTTGGTCGGCTATATATATATATATATATAGAGAGAGAGAGAGAGAGAGAGAGAGAGAGAGAGAGAGAGAGAGAGAGAGTCTTGGGATCCGCCCCATTCTAGGGTCAATAATATTTCAAGTATTTGCGAATTTAAGAATATCAGATGGAAAAGAAAATTATCTTAGTTATGTTGAATGAAAATAAATAGAAATGATTTATTCAGATGAATTAATATCTTTGTATGTACTACTTTCCGTTCTATAAATCTGCATCAAAATACGAAACTAAACTTCAAGGATGAAAGAACCCGGATTAAATTGTTGACAGTCGTGGTAAAGGACTGATGAAGTAAATATGGGGAAAAAAGTTAATTTTATGGGACACATGATCTGATTTTATAAGAAGCTGCCAGTTTAGGCTTACTATTGAGGTATAATCTATTGTATAGATTAAATAGATGCGTAAGAGTAGACCAAATTTTATCGATCCAAATCCAAAGCGAAGTTGAAATGGGCGCGCAAAGTTTGTTTAGTGGGCTCGAAGGATATTCAGATCCGAGTGGTTCAGGTCCTACGCTGTTGAGGACACTGTCGAGGACACTGTCATGAATAGAATGATAAAATCATGTATTAAGTTTTAATGTTGTCTAAAACCCGAGTTGATGAAAGGACAGAAATATGCGAAAAAGATAGGCCTTATTTTCATTTAATAAATTGTATGTCACGTCCACTACTGGGGATCGGTATACTAGAAACCTCCCCAATATTTTGATAATACCTATTTAGCTTGATTTATCAAGCCATTTTAAATAGCTTATTTTGTTATATCATATTGAAAAGGGACAAAATAACTGCTGTCCACATTCAAGTTGTAGATAAATCATAGTTTTTGAATGTCAATAACACTACCTTTGAAGAAACACTTTCTGTGTCTGTCTTACTTCTTTTCTTTCTTTGGACTTTCAGATTACTGGTATTTAGATTTTGTTTCTTGTTTGGCTTTCTAACTTTGATAACCTTTTAAGGTTGTCATGACCAAGAAATGCTAATTGTGCTTCTCAAGACTCATGATTTGCACTTAGTCTAAACATCTAAGAGATTCAGAAAACAGTATGCTAAAATCTAGATTTATATCCAGATTTTCTCTAGTCTATACAGTCTAGTGCCATAGAATCTAAATACTAGTACGTTTTCTAGTATCGGAATATGAGGTGATTTTGAATCCTTCATAATTGGCCTTCAATGTAATTCTTTTGAAAGGTGACTGTTGATATTGCCTGGAAACCTCACAACTTAGTTTGATTTGTTCTAAATAGACATGCTTTGCAAGCTTTTTTATGGGCAGCAAATGGTGATACAAGCTTGTTCATCATTATTAGAATAGAAATGATATGTATGTGGAATTTGTTTACAGTGAAACTTCTCTAAACCGGCCGGCTCTCGGACCGAAAAAAAACGGCCGGTTTGGAGGGGTGGCCGGTATACCGAGAATTTAGCAATTATAGACATTTTATCTCAATATTCACAAAGTAGGTACTGTTCACTTTGATCTGGTGATCTATGATCAATTATCGGTGGAGATTAAATTAGTCCGCTTGTACCTAAAGGTAATTATGAATTACAAGAAATATTCTCGCTGAAATCATCTAATTTTAAACTGAAAATCTATAACAGGACACATAAAGAAAACACAGAGGCCTATTATTGGAATTCCTCTTACCTATAAAAACTCTGTTTACATTTGTCGCTTATATCATTAACAATTTTGTTTTGACGTTTTTAAAAAGTACAGTAGTGAATATGAAATTGTAATTTGAATATTTCTTTGGAATTTTAAGTCTATGGAAACCAAGAAAATTAATCTATCTTTTAATAATTATCATTAACAGTCATGGGTTTGTTCTTTATTAACTACCACTTATGTCCATACAGTAATGTAGTGTAACAATATGGCATTTGATACTGTATTCATTCAATACTGTTTTTTACATTTTGTATAGAATTTGAAAGGGTCTCTGGGACTAGCTAAGTGTCAATTAACACCCTTGACAGCACAGGTATACAATAGAAATTAAAGAGGCCACTAGTGTTTTTCACACCTCCAGTTGATAATTTCCCACCTGGCCAGTGGGTTAGTCAATTTGCACACCTGAACGATCTTGATCATCCTCTGGCCAAAATTTTCTTGTCTTCAAAAGGTGGCAGGTATGTTAAGGGTAAATTACACATGTTTGTTAACAAATGTACTTTAAAAAGTGTCCGGTTTTCAGAGGTGGCCAGTTTTGTAAGACTTTCTTTGTAAGGAAATGTTAAGATTTCTGCCGGGACTTTGAAAATCGGCCGATATTCAGGGAGAACCGGTTTTCTGAGGGGCCGGTTTGGAGAAGTTTCACTGTATTTCTTAGAAATAAAAGTGCCCTGTCTGACTTGGAATATTTTTTGAAAAATATAAACTACTGAAATCCCCAAAGCATTGCACATTAAAAGAACATGGGGGGGGGGGGGGGGGGGGGGGGGTGTTTATATTTACAAGCTCCTGTGGCTTTTTCAAATGCATATTATGTGGTATCAAAACTGATGTTATCTTCATAGAACAATTGTTTCTTTCAATTTTGAAAAAGCTGTGGCCATTTGTAGTTATTTTTTATATTTCTGTACATCGTGCCAGTATCCTCTCCCACAAACAACTTATAGGGAAGTATTGATTTTCCCCATGTCTGTCTATCCATTTATCTGATTCAAGTTGGTGACCAAAGTGCTCTCCTATGTTAATCAGAATTGCTTTTCTTCCTTAAAACCCCGTGGGGATCCGGGTTAGAATAGGTCCTCAGCACCCCTTGCTTGTCGTAAGAGGCGACTTGATGGGGCGGTCCTTCGGATGAGACAGCAAAAACCGAGGTCCTGTGTCACAGCAGATGTGGCACGATAAAGATCCCTCCCTGCTCAAAGGCCATAAGCGCCGAGCATAGGCCAAAATTTTGCAACCCTTCACCGGCAGTGGTGACGTCTCCATATGAGTGAAATATTCCAGTGATTTTTTTGGGGCCAAAATGCCACTGATATTCGGCTGTTTCCCCTCACAAAAATTAGCTATTTTCCCCCAATTATATATATGTTTTTCCAAATTTCAAATCTAGGGAAGTTAGGCCATTTTAAATAAAAAGTTACCATATATTGCTGACAAAGAGTAAATACGCTTTTTTCTTCAGTTTTATTTTTGGAAAGCCTGCACATGCAAAAGGTTTTGTAAAGAATATGTAAAACAATGGAGGCATCCATTTAAGTAGATGTGCAGCGTAGTATATAGTTTCCAGACACCCTTTAAGCCATTTTGTTGATACTTTCAGTTTGACTGCCATTATATGTAGGGTCAGGCTAGTAACAGGAAGTGGCTAACAGTATAGGATTTTACTAAAATCCGAAAAATACAAACAGGAGAATTAGTATAATATTTACAAGATTATGGGTACAAATGCTAGTAAATTATTTTTTTAATGAAATTTAATAGACAATACGTAATTCTTAGAAAAAGTAAATAATATTTATACAAAGTGTGACTTCCAATACATATTTAATGTTAAATAATGATTTATTTTATGATTTTAAATCGGATCTGAAATAAAACTCAAACAAAAACATTTGTTATTTGATTATTTTAAGCATTTTAATATACTATGAATGATTTTTCTCAATTCGAGGAAAATGTCGCTAATTTTTCCCAATTGAAAAGGAGGGGTGGTAGTTTGAAAAAAAAATATCACTGCATTCTCGAGTGGGACGTTAAACAATATACAATCAATCAATCCTCCTTAAAACACTGTAAATATTGATAAAAATTAAGATTGTAGGTTGTAACACTGCAATAGTATTTGGATGAAACATAGACATTGTTGAAACGTTTGTGTCCCTGGTCTTCAGCTACACAATATCTCAAATGGGTCCCAATATGAAGGATCACCTCTAAGGGTAATAGTCCTGTTAGGACAGGTGTAAGTTTGTCAGTGTGAAATGTGACTCTTAGTGTCTTTGTTCTGTTTTCTTAGTGCGAGATAGCTCCCTATTCTTCCACTTTCCCCAATGTCCCTTTCCTATCTGACTCTTGTGTCTCCACTTTTTAGCTCACCTGAACCAAAGGTTCAAGTGAGCTATTCTGATCACATTTTGTCCGGCGTCCGTCTGTCTGTCTGTCTGTCCGTCTGTCTGTAAACTTTTCACATTTTCGACTTCTTCTCCAGAACCACTGGGCCAATTTCAACCTAACTTGGCCAAAAGCATCCTTGGGTGAAGGGCTTTCAAGTTTGTTCAAATGAAGGGCCATGTCCCTTTCAAAGGGGAGATAATCACAAAAATAGGGTGGGGTCATTTAAAAATCTTCTTCTCAAGAACCACTGGGCCAGAAGAGCTGAAATTTACCTGAAAGCTTCCTGACATATTGCAGATTCAAGTTTGTTCAAATCATGGCCCCCGGGGATAAGATGGGGCCCCAAGGGGGGGAATCAAAGTTTTACACACAAATATATAGGGAAAAACTTTAAAAATCTTCTTCTCAAGAACCACTAAGCCAGAAAAGCTGAGATTTACATGAAAGCTTCCTGACATAATGCAGATTCAAGTTTGTTCAAATCATGGGCTCCGGGGGTTGGATGGGGCCACAATAGGGGATCAAAGTTTTACATACAAATATATAGGAAAAATCTTCTTCTCAAGAACCACTGAGCCAGAAAAGCTGATTTTTACATGAAAACTTTCTGACATAGTGCAGATTCAAGTTTCTTCAAATCATTGGCTCCAGGGGTAGGATGCCCGGGGCCACAAGGGGGATCAAAGTTTTACATACAAATATATAGTTAAAATCTTTTTCTCAATAACCACTGAGTCAGAAAAGCTGATATTTACAAGAAAACTTTCTGACATAGTGCAGATTCAAGTTTGTTCAAATCATGGTCCCCGGGGGATAGGATGGGGCCACAAGTGGGGGGGGGGGGGGGGGTCAAAGTTTTACATACAAATATAGAAAAAAGCTTTAAAAGAACCATTGGGCCAAAGAAGTTGACATTTACATGAAAGCTTTCTGACATAGTGTAGATTCAAGTTTGCAAAGGGTAGTTTGGGCCATAATAGGGACCAAGGTTTTACATGCAAATATATATGGAAAGTCTTCAGATATGGGCCAAGGTGACTCAGGTGAGCGATGTGGCCCATGGGCCTCTTGTTTGATTTTATGCCGATTCTGAATGATTTTGTTCCTTCATATTTCCTTAGCGTGATGCAATGTAGAACATTTTTATATCCAGAATGGGATTATTATTTTAAAACTATTTTATTGTACTACATGAGTGTGAGTATTTTGGGGACCAATTTATTTGATTGTGTATCGACTAACATTGCCTCACACATGTAATATTAAAATGTTTGATGCTTGAAGACAGAATGAGATGATACTGAATTGAATGCAGGAGTAAGGACAATGTAGGTATTTTGTGACTATCTTCAAGACCCTGTGAGGCAAGCTCTCTGATTGACCTTTTGGAAGCTCTTGATTTAAAGGTTAAGCTAGGGTTATGATTCTAGAAAACATCACTTATGAGATTTGGGGGTTGGGTGGATGTGTGTGTTGAGTGGGAATCTCGTTCTTCAGTTTAATCAGTAACAGATTCAACAAGGATGTAGGTTTATAGATGGTAGAAGAATGTATTCAATATCACTGTACTCTGGCCCTTAAATGTACATTTATAGATGGCAGAGGGACATATTTGGTAGTTTTAAGAATTAAAAAATACTAAAATCTTCATTTGAAATTAAATGCAAAAACTAATTGAACAGTCAGAAAGAGCATACTTGTAAATAGTTTACACATGTGTGTCCTCTCCCCCCCCCCTCCCCTATAAGCTACAAGTATATAAAATCAAATTTAAAATCCCCCCCCCCCCCCACCATGTAATGTAAATCAGAAAAAATGTATGATGTATTAAATCAAAGACATAGCAGTGTAAGACACTGAATCAGAAAAGTCTTAATGTCTCAAATCTATAATGTCTGTTTCTCAGTGGTGCTCATGTGAGAATATCTCTCTTCATTGCTGATTAGGGCCCCGCATTTCATGCGGGAAGCCCTATTGTAATCACATTGTCTGTCCGTCTGTCTGTCAGACTTTCTTTGTGACACGATTTAACTCAAAAAGTTTTCATTGTACAGCTTTCAAATTTTGTACAGGTATAATTTATAATAAGAGGAAGACGCCTATAGATTTTGGGGTCATGTAACTTTGTCTGAAAATTATCATCTTATCTATTTATCACTGTCTAAGGGAGATAATTCAATTTGAATTATGATGTATTGATATAGAAAATTTACAAAAAATAACTCTACAACATTATATATGTGTATTTTTTTTTTTAAATATGATATAAAAAATGCTTGATGTTACATGTATATTGAATTGACACGTCATTCCCAGTCAACAACTCTTGATCGGGATCGGAATATGGAATTAAATTTCTGATAACCAGTAGCAAAGTGAAACTGCTTCTTTGAATTATGTACTAATTGCACGTTACACCTTGAGAACTGTTCCTTTTAATAAAGAAAGTCACAAAATAGATACAAAATGAGTGTACCTTATTCATTACTGTTACCGAACTTTCGTTGGTGAAAATCTCGAAATGGTGTGTTTCACTGCTTGTTGACAGTAAGGTCCACATTTTCTATGTGCATATTTTGATATTTACTTATGAATTTTTTTAGTGCATACTTGTATGTCTTTGCTAGGTTAATGGAAACTGTCTCAATTATGTATGTAAAGACATATTTTATAGATTTCTATTTTTAGAAATGTAGAACACTTTTCTATCAATGTTTTTGAAAATGCTTAGACCCCTGATGTCAGAATTTCCTTTTCCTAGACGTCAATATGTCAAATTCATAATCCTTTTTGGATAGTATGTACCACATTTTGTACCAGTTATCCAATATGAATCCCCTTACAGTGGGATTTAGTTGCACCCTGTTGTGTTTGAGTGGATGAGTGTGTGCTAAACAGAAGTTAATTTACATTTGTATCAGTCTCTCATAAATATGTTTCATGATTCCTTTTTCACAAATTTGCATTCCAATGTATCTTTGAAAATTATCAATTCTAATATATATACCAGCCCCAAACATTGCTATATCAAATACAGATGTCACTTTCCTCTAATAACCCTCAGCGGGGCCCTTGCTCTCTAGTTTCACTGCATTTAATACTCAGCAGAATTTAAGCAGTATATGTCTTGTCAGAAACATTATTTAATTATTTGCCAAGACAATTGATAGAGGTTGCTACCATTTAGCCAAGGGGCATAACTCTCAGAAGGGTGAAAATCAGTCGTGTTATTGATCCCAAGGAAAAGTATGAAATTGCTATGGACAGTCCTTGTCAAAAGGCTATAGTGTTGTGTATATTTTATTTTTATAGTATTTGCCATGGTTATTCCTGATGCAGAGAGTCCGGGTCCTGTTAAAAAGAGACCAAGATTGTCTTTAAAGGTCCAGAAGAATGGTGAAAGCAAGGGTGACATCAAGCCGGAGAAACAGGAAACTGCATGTGGAGAGGAAGGAGAAGAGTAAATTTGTAAAACTGCTACATGATGACAAATTTTCATTGAATTGTGTGTGTTGTATTTTACCAGCGTACATGTGTCTTGTAGAATCTGGGAAGTAGGTAAAGAAGTGTGTTTGGATGATTCTGTTAATGACTGCAGTTCCAGATCTCTGGTTCCCGTATCAGCTTCATTAGAAAACTTAGGTAATTAAAATACTGCAACGATTGATAATATGTGTATAATTTTTGTAGTACAAATAAATGTCTCATGTAATTTATTGAAAAAAAGTATAGAAGATTGAACATTGTAGGGTGTAAAAATCTAAAACTTTATATTTCATATTTATCCAAATATATTTTAAAAGAGTATACTTGTGCTTGCAGATGGAAAGAAATTTGGTTGTTTAGTCGATTTTTTTTTCTGATTTTTAAAAAAAAAAAATTATTTTCAAATTTTCTGTGCAGGTAATACATGTTTCCTGAACAGTGTGCTGCAAGTGCTGAGATTTACACCGGGATTTTTGCCAGGATTGGAATTGTTGTATCAGGAAATTGTGCAAGTCGAAAAACTCAGAAAACAGGGTGTTCTCAACAAAGAGGTAAAATATCAAGTCACATGTTTAGGGGAATGAATTAGAGGTAGTGAACTGTGGTGTCACATGACAAGATTAATGAATTAAGAGGTAGTGAACTGTGGCGTCACATGTTTAGGGGAATGAATTAAGAGGTAGTGAACTGTGACGTCACATGTTTAGGCTAGTGAATTAAGAGGTAGTGAACTGTGGTGTTACATGACAAGATTAATGAATTAAGAGGTAGTGAACTGTGGCGTCACATGTTTAGGGGAATGAATTAAGAGATAGTGAACTGTGGCGTCACATGTTTAGGCTAGTGAATTAAGAGGTAGTGAACTGTGGCGTCACATGACAAGATTAATGAATTAAAGACCCAATTACAAGCCGCCCCCCTTCAAATTTACTTTGACTAAGATAAAAGAAAATATACCGTTTGTTAATCAAATACTCAAGACAATAGATATAGCCCAGACTGACAGATTCGACCAAGTGTGTCTACTGGGCAACCGAACTGTGATGTGTTTATAGCAATTAACTGCAGGTGTATCCACCCCTTTCATCTACTGCAAAAATACATTCCTAATATTTTTTGTAATGTAATAGTTGATACATGAACTTAAGATTCAAACATTAGAAATAAATCGGTCATGGTCAAATCGTATTTTGAAGAAAATGTCAAAAATCACTGTACAAATTAGCGGCGACTCAAGCTTTAATGATAAGATTATCTGGAGAGGACAAATTCTGCCTAGGAGCTAATTGCTATACACAATGAAATACATGGAAAGTACAAAAAATATATTGAAAATCTTCCAATTGAATCCATCATTTAGAAATAAGAATAAAAATATATCAATTCATTCATTTTAAAACCTTCGCTTAAGACTAGGTTAGGAAACCAATACTTACTATTACTGGCATTTTTATAAAGCTTAAAACCTCAAAATTGGTTCTCAGAAATCATTTTCTGAAAAGCTTCTTGGAGTCAAAATATCCATTTTTGGCCGAGGGCCGAAGCCCTTGACCCTCTGATCTAAGGGCAGCACCCCTAGATACCTCGCTGGGGGAGGACCACCAGACCCCCCTTCTGCTTTTTCTATCTCTCTGTAGAATCATGTTTGGATGATAGAAAAGTTCTTCCTAAGCTCTAAACTTAAACCATTGTGGGCCCGTTGGGATCCGGGTTAGAATAGGTCCTCAATATCCCTTTTTTGTCGTAAGAGGTGACTAAATGGGGCGATCCATCGGATGAGACTGCAAAAACCGAGATCCCGTGCCAGAGCAGGTGGGGCACGATAAAGATCCCTCCCTGCTCAAAGTCCCTAAGCGCCGAGCATAGGCCTAAATTTTGCAGCCCTTTACAGGCAATGGTGATGTCTCCATATGAGTGAAAAATTGTCTAGAGGGATGTTAAACAATATACAATCAATTAAGCCATTATGCTTTTGTCTATATAAAGATTCTGAAAAAGAAAACATCCTTCTAATGAGTGTATGTATCTGCTAAAGAATCTGAAAAAGAATCTTAGCAGTGTAAATGAGTGTATTTTTATGATAAAAAATCTGAGAAAGAAACGTAGCTGTGTAAATGAGTGTATGTATGCTCATACTTCAGTGTTTTTTGTATTATCAGGATGCTGGTGTTTTTGACCCATTGGAAACCAATAAAAGTATACATCTTGTCAAAGACCTCTACAGGGTAGGAACTTCATTGTGCTCATTAAACAATTGTATAATTTGAAGCATTGTAGTGTGGATGTGTAACTTTCCTTTAAACCAGTAGTTCTGATTGTAATGAAATTGACACATTGTAGTAACTCTCTGGTATGTGTTGTATCTGTTTTGTTACTAATTTTAGCTGTATAAGAATATGGAACAACGTGAAGAGAACCATGAGGAGGTGGCTACCTCAGATGTCATGTCTATGGCGGTCAAGCCACAGAAACTACTCAACATCATCAGGTCAGTCACACCACACAAACTACTCAACAACATCAGGTCAGTCACACCACACAAACTACTCAACATCATCAGGTCAGTCACACCACACAAACTACTCAACATCATCAGGTCAGTCACACCACACAAACTACTCAACATCATCAGGTCAGTCACACCACACAAACTACTCAACAACATCAGGTCAGTCAAGCCACACAAACTACTCAACATCATCAGGTCAGTCAAACCACACCAACTACTCAACATCATCAGGTCAGTCACACAACACAAACTACTCAACATCATCAAGTCAGTCACACCACAGAAACTGCTCAACAACATCAGGTCAGTCACACCACACAAACTACTCAACAACATCAGGTCAGTCACACCACACAAACTACTCAACATCATCAGGTCAGTCACACCACACAAACTACTCAACATCATCAGGTCAGTCACACCACACAAACTACTCAACATCATCAGGTCAGTCACACCACACAAACTACTCAACAACATCAGGTCAGTCAAGCCACACAAACTACTCAACATCATCAGGTCAGTCAAACCACACCAACTACTCAACATCATCAGGTCAGTCACACAACACAAACTACTCAACATCATCAAGTCAGTCAAACCACAGAAACTACTCAACATCATCAGGTCAGTCAAACCACAGAAACTACTCAACATCATCAGGTCAGTCAAACCACACGAACTACTCAACAACATCAGGTCAGTCAAACCACACGAACTACTCAACAACATCAGGTCAGTCACACAACACAAACTACTCAACATCAGGTCAGTATTTCATCTCATTCATTATGTACTCAACACTATTTCATCTAGCTGCAATAATGTAGCCCTCTCCAACTTTTTGTAAGGGGGGGGGGGGGGGGGGGGGGGGGGCTACAACTTCTTAGGATCTCGATAATGGTGAATCACTCCCGCAACAATTTTGATCATTCTAAACATTTGTGCTGGCTTTCTTTTATATGTAAATAAGAATGATATATGTTTCTTAGTCAATATATAAATAGACAACCTGCAACTTTCAGTTTGTGAGACTATTCTACTGTTTTTAACTTCGATATATTCCAATTTCTCGATTCATATTGTGTGCCATGTTTGATGGAACTTCCAATTGCCAAGTTATTTGCATATACCCATATAAAGTAGTGTTTACATCATTGGGCGAGTGTGGAGGAGAAAGCGATTTTGTCGGTATTGAAAAGGTTCAGATTTGATATGAAGTTAAAAAACGAACAGCAGAGTGTAAATTTTTTTTCTGCCACCATATGATTTTCCTTTCTTTGTCAGAATGATTGAGTAAAGTACATTTTCATGCTGATTATCAATGTTTAGGTTTCAGTGCATCAACCTATGAGATCTTGCGATAAGAAGCATGGCGGAGCAGACAAAGAGTTCTGCATGTTGTACATATTTCATGAAAACACCTTTATTAAGCATGCCCAAGTGCAAAGTTGGTGCTCTTTTTAGTGTAAACAACATTTGAGACAAATACACGGAGTTTATTACAGGTCATTAATAAAAATATGTTGCACCATTACGAAGATCCTATGGAATTCTAGCCCTCTCCCGAAAACGTCAGAATAAAAAAACTTGGAGAGGGCTACTGCCTGCATCATAAAGTGCATCTTGATGATAAATATTGGTGCATCAGTTTATCATCTCACCTCAACAATCTGTTGATAAAAAAATGCCCTTTTCCTGTTTTAATATCCAGGTTTCTTGTCATCTGAATTTTGTAAGCATTTATATGTGGAGGTCTTGATGTCCTTCTGTCTGGCTGACAATACTTATTGCAAGTCATGGTTTGGTACTTTTGATGTATGGAGGAGGTTTTCTGTATGGTTGTACTCGTATGCAGAGGATATTCGCCATTCTTTTAATGGATATGGACTTCATTTCACAAGTGAAGTTTTAATTTCCACATCCATTAATGGAACTTTCTGATCAAAATTTGTCCATTGTCTGTCGTCGTCGTAAACTTTTCACATTTTTGACTTTTTTTCAAGAACCGCAGGGCCAATTTCAACCAAACTTGCCACAAAGCATCTCTGGGTGAAGGGCTTTCAAGTTTGTCCAAATGAAGGGCCATGTCCCTTTCAAAGGGGAGATAATAAAAAAAAATGCAAAAAATAGGGTGGGGTCATTTAAAAATCTTCTTCTCAAAAACCACTGGGCCAGAAAAGCTGAAATTTACATGAAAGCTTCCTGACGTAGTGCAGATTCAAGTTTGTTCAAATCATGGCCCCCGGGGGTTGGATGGAGCCACAATAGGGGATCAAAATTTTATATACTAATATATAGGATAAATCTTTAAAAATCTTCTCAAGAACTACTGAGCCAGAAAAGCTGAGATTTACATGAGAGCTTCCTGACATAATGCAGATTGAAGTTTGTTCAAATCATGCCCCCCCCCCCCCCCAAAAGGGGTTGGATGGGGCCACAATAGGGGATCAAAATTTTACATACAAATATATAGAAAAAATCTTTTAAAAACTTCTTCTCAAGAACCACTGAGCCAGAAAAGCTGAGATTTACATGAAAGCTTCCTGACATAGTGCAGATTCAAGTTTGTTCAAATCATGGCCCCCGGGGGTTGGATGGGGCCACAATAGGGGATCAAAGTTTTACATACAAATATATAAGGAAAATCTTTAAAAATCTTCTTCTCAAGAACCACTGAGCCAGAAAAACTGATATTTACATGAAAGCTTTCTGACATATTTCATATTTCAGTTTGTTAAAATCATGGCCCCCAGGGGTAGGATGGGGTCACAAGGAGGGGGGGGGGGGGCAAAGTTTTGCATACAAATATATAGGGAAAATCTTTAGATATGAGCCAAGGTGACTCCGGTGAGCGATGTGGCCCTTGGGCCTCTTGTTTAATTTCTCGTCCAACGAGGATAGTTCTAGATTAAATTGTACACAACAGGTAACTGCATTACGAATAAGGAGCTCTTTTCTAATCATAGGGAACAGATTGTGGAACACTGTAACAGTCACAAATTTTGTTATGAAGTTTATGATTTCTTAGTAATCTGTCATAAATATTAGCAAGTATTTGTTATATTGCAGTGTGAAAACATTGTGTTAATGCAGTGGCTTTATATTACACTGCAGAAAGTGTATCACAAACTTTGTTTATTGAACTTTCCTATGTACCTTTCAGGGAGCTGAACCCCATGTTTGAGGGATATTTGCAGCATGATGCACAGGAACTACTCAGGTGTATCCTCTCATACCTACAAGACTCAGAAAAAGACCTCTTCAGCATGAAGAAAAATGTCTCCGAAAAGTTGCCAAAACATGACGTACCCAAGAACTCCATCATGGATCGTTTCTTGTCGAGATGTACCAAGGTGAAACCAGAGAATTGCCCCAAGAATGTCTTTCACCAGCCAGATATCTTGGATCAGATTGAACAAAGTGAAGCTGCCAAAACCAGTGTTACTCAGCATACAACACCAGTGGAGGCAGATACTGCTTGTCAGGTGCAGAAAGAAGTGTTGAAAACTGAAAATGTGTCAACCCCTAAACTTCGAACACGTACACCGAGGGGTAAAAAGACAAACAAAGAGCAGAAATCAATTCAAAGTACTGAAAAGACCAATTCGATCAGGAAACAAGGTACACCCAGGCCAGAGAAAACACTGGACGAACCAGATGGCACAATTACTTCTGTGACAAAGGAGCGGGACAACAGGAGAGAGAAAATTGAAAATGATAGAGTCGATGTGTTAGATACAAGTGATGAGAGTATGGAAGTCTGTAGCAACAGAAATGAAAACAAAAGTGTGCACGGCAAACTGAATGGTGAGCTGGGCAAAAATGAAAAGAATGGCCTGCAACAGACGATTCTCGGAATGTTCCAGAATCAAAGGACATGTAAAAGATTGGGCATGAGTCGCACAGTGTTGAGGAACACCACGGTAAAGTCTGATGTCACCTCTCATGTAAATGGAGAAAGTCGAGAAAAATTCAATCAAGGAAAAGTAAGTGAAGTGGTGAAGAGGAAACCTGTCCCATGTGTTGGGAAATCCATGAGTGGATCTCCTTCAAAGAGCCAATCATCTCCAATACAACCAGTCGTGAAATTAGAAAAGTGTGACAAGGTGTGCAATAGTCCGCTGAGGTCAGTGAGTGCACAACTGGCCACTCAGAAGTTATCACCAAGTAAATCTGCCATGTCACCATCAAAAGAGGGTCCTAAATTAGCCAAACAGAGACTCGATTTTGTGGTCATACCCAAAAATAGAGTCAAGAATAATGTGAATCTGAAAGTCACAAAGACAAACTTCATTGAAGATCTGTTTATGGGGAAGATGATGCTGCGTACCAAATGTTGTGAGTGTGAGAATTGTCGGGAACGGATTGAGGATTTTCATGACATCAGTGTCCCTGTCCGCAGTGAGAAGACCGAGGAGAGCGATGATGAAGAAGAGCAGGAGGAAGGTAGTGTTGATTTGTGTGTAAATATTGTAATTTGTCCGGATTCTTTGTATATTGTAACTCAAATATGCATTTTTCCGAGCATGCTTAATTCAAATGATTTATCTGTGGGTAGAGCTGGATCAATATATTGATTATTGATATACATGTAAATTGGTATTTTTGAGCGATACCATAACTGATACAGTGAGCCTTGTATCACTTAATATATCAAGAGTTATTATTAACATATCTTACAGGGAGATTTCATGTACGAGTTAACTAATAAAATATGAATGAACTAGGTCTTGATGTCATTTGCTCCATGACTGGATACAGACGCAAACATTTCAAAATTGTGCTGTGCTCTCAGTTTTCAGAAATTAGCTTAAAAAAAACAAAGTGTAATGTTTGTAGAACACAGATGGCAAGTTCTGATAGTACAACTAATTTAGCAACACCATCAAGCTAACTGTGAGAAAGATGGCGTAAAATCTTTTGTTATTGATGAATAGTGTATGTAGTGATCATAGTCGAATGCGATCTGCAGTCACGATTTTCATATAAGATTGAAGAAATATATGAACAAATGAATAAATTTATAATTCCTTTGTGAATATTTATCTTGAGGGAAAAAAAATTCTTCTGCTGTCTCCAACTTGGGGCTCAGAGATGATTGTCAGTACAACAGTAGATATTGTATCAGCATTCAGCAACTAGGGCTTGTCCAAAGCCAGAGGAAGTGGGTGCCATTGTTTTTGTTAAAAAATATAACAATATTGATAGAAGCAAATAAATAAGAAGCACATTCACAAAGTGTATTGTGATAAATTAATTCAAGCTTAAAAATATATTAATATGCAAATAAAAGAAAAATTAAAGGTGAAGTTTATTTTTGTTATCATTTAATTAAGTGTAAATGTAATTATATTGCATTGTCGATACATATCTCATATTGTTTCTCTGTATTGCAATATGTATCATATCAAACTTTTCCAAACGATACCCAGCCCTATCTGTTGATGTTATGCATCCCCAGATTTTGGTTAGTGACACAATACTATCGTAGCACAACTCCCGTATATTTAGACTTCACTATAATGTTAGAACATGCCCATCACAGGGAAAGAGGCAGTTCAGTTATAGTTAAGGAGGAAATATTTTAGATAAACAATACTTTCCAAACTTTTCGATAGTAAAGTGATGACTTGTGATTCAAGCAATACAAAGGGGCTTGTCATAAATTGACTCATTCTATATTTACATATATAGAATAGACAATGTCAAATTTTAATAAGACAGAAATTTTGTGACGAGCCCCTGTGAGCAATATGCAAATTTTCCCATGTATTTTACGGTGTTTGGATCCTGTATATTTGTAGATAGTGACTCCTGTTTACGAAAGCTGATGTTCGCATTCACTGAAGTGGAACGACTTTGTGATGACAATAAGTATTTCTGTGACACCTGTTTGAGTCACGTTGAGGCAGAACGATCTCTCCATTACCAAGTGTTACCCAATATACTGACACTGCACCTCAAGCGATTCTCCACAAGCTCAGGGTAACACCATTCAAAAATAACTTCTCATAATATAAAATTATTTATTTCCCCAGGAATAGCAATTGATTTATGAATGTAGATTTGAATTACTGTGGAATCATTAAATTTTTGTGGATTTTTAAAAAAAATTATTTACTTTTTTACAGTTTTGTTGGTATGTTATTTTGAAAGTATATTGAAAGATCATATAAATTTTGTATTTCGTTGTGGTTTGAAATTTGTGAGATTGAGGTACTCACAAAGTCCACGGAAATTGAGCCCCACGAAATTAAATTTGATTCCATATTAACTGTGTTGTGAAATTTTAGAATCCATTGCATTTTAACTCTCAGGCACACATCATTATGACATGTGCTGTGCTGCACATATATTCTTCAATGAGAAGAAAAATTTAGTACAAAAATGTAGCATCTAATATATATGCATCTTTTGACATTTGTATTGTCTATTCTTGAATAAAAATCAGTTCATATTGGAGGAAATCAAGAATGTAATGCAAGAACTGGTTGTGTGAATGGATTTTCTGTTGCCTTCAGGATGTTTGGCTATGTGTCCAAGATAAATGACCACGTGTCCATTCCTCTGTCCCTGCCCTGTCTGAGGTACAAATGTCCCAGCCCTTGTAGCCGACCTGACCATAGGTAAGACTGTAAGAAAAATGAGTTTATAGTAGCATCTTTGAATGGTATCATTATATTCCTATTTTAGCCATCTACTGATATTAGAGACAGCATAAGAACGTAATATGATGCCGCATACACACCAATCCTTGTGAGGGGTGTTGCACCAATTCTTGTTAGGGGTGTAGGTTACACAGGGCTGTTCTTCTGGTGGGGATCTGCTGGTCTTGTTCCTGGTGAAGGACTGGTAACGTTCTGGTGAAGGACTGGTAATGTCCTGGTGAAGGACTGGTAACGTTCTGGTGAAGGACTGGTAACGTTCTGGTGTAGGACTGGTAACGTTCTGGTGAAGGACTGGTAACGGTCCTGGTAACGTTCTGGTGAAGGACTGGTAACGTTCTGGTGAAGGACTGGTAACGTTCTGGTGAAGGACTGGTAATGTCCTGGTGAAGGACTGGTAACGTCCTGGTGAAGGACTGGTAACGTTCTGGTGAAGGACTGGTAACGTTCTGGTGAAGGACTGGAAACGTTCTGGTGAAGGACTGGTAACGTCCTGGTGAAGGACTGGTAACGTTCTGGTGAAGGACTGGTAACGTTCCTGGTGAAGGACTTGGATCCTCGCCTTCGGACCTCTGTGCCAGCACATTATATTACCCCATCTTTTATGTTTACTTGCAAGATTCGTTATCTAAATCAGAGTCAAGTTCACTATTGCACCAAAGGTGAGACAAGCCCCCACATGTAGCAGGAAAGGGAATGTGATGTAATAAGCTGGCATCAGGGACCAAAACTCTAGTCTCCTGGTCCGACGCCAAAAATATATCAACAAGACCAAACTGTCAGGGGGCTGTTAAATACTGATAAACATTCCTATAGTGGCATCCATTTACAATTAAATCAGATTCAACAAAATGTCACGTTTAACAAATAATTCCCAACTAATTTTCTCTCTCCTTTGATTAAAATGACACAACAAAATCAGTTATAATAAAATTCTGCTTACAATAATTTAAATTCTAAATTCTGGTACCAAACGTCATCGGATAAAACAAAATCTGTTATTGCCCCAATTGATTGCATAGGCATCCAGCTGTGCCAATTGAATTTAAGAGACCTGTGTAATTGAATTCTGGTTGTTTTTACAACTTTCTATTCATTTATGGCTTAGAAAAAGAAAATCTTTGAGAGAGAGAAATTAAACTAATCACCCTCTTTGCATTTAATACCTAAAACTGGTAAAATTGATAGATTTAAGAGATAGATAGATATATAAAATCATTTGTCTTGGTTTGGTTGTAATACTTGTAAATCCACAAGAAAGGGTGGGATTGTAAATTTTTTATGATGTTCAAAAGTTGACATCTACACCTCATGACTAAATGCTGAAGGAGAATGTATTGATTATGAAAAACATAAACTTAGTTTTCATCATATTTGAAAAAAAGTGTTGTTAAATGTCGCTTTTTTTTTTTTTTTTACAGGTATCTGTTGTATGCAATCATTACACATGCTGGTGTGACCTTGACCTCGGGACACTACCTCTCATACGTTCATGTGCCAACTGAACAGAACATGACTGACGGTTTCTCTGGTCACTTCCTGTCCACCACCAGTCAGCAGTACCCGGGACACTGGCTCGAGTGTGATGACGAGACAACGCGGGTATATGATGAGGAGAAATTTAGTCGCATGTTAAAGGGGGAGGACCGGTCTCTGATGGGGACGCCATATGTTCTGTTTTACTACCGCAATACACCCGTTTCCACGTGGACCCCAAGATAATGACATTTATTTATAGGTGAACTGATTGATGAACTTTTAATTAAATTGATATATGATTTGTTTTGATTTCTCTCGTAGTTGTACAACAGCAATAAACTCATGAAATGAGAAATTGTTTTGAGAGAGTGATTTACGTTGTGTAGTACATTGGAAACCCATTATTGCCTGCATAGTATGGAGGAGAAAGCATGAGCAGGAACATAAACATTATGCGCTTTGTGCATTGAGGAAAAATGGAGAAAAATTCAACATCGATGTGTCCATTGTCATTATTATATATGATACAAAAATAATGACTGTTATGCTGAAGTACCAGTACACTCCTCTGTGAATTGTAGGAGAACATAAGATTCCTGGGTCAGAACAATGTGAACATGGTAATGAAGTATGCAAAATTTCAAGGCTATCTGATAAGCCATATAGGAGAGGTGTTCATAAGCTATTTTACATCCTCCCCTCAGAGATCCACAATAACATTTAGCAAAATAATCATCCCCACAAAATGCAAATCTACAGATGGCAATTAAGCATTGCACAAACTTTCAAGTGTATCCCATATGCCACACAGGAGGAGAAGCATTCACAAGATTTTGTGACATCGTTTTTGTATTTTCTGTCTCCCCCTAGAAGTGGGGGGAAATGATTGGATCCTAAGGTCCCAATAATATGCATATCATTAAATTGTAATGAAGCACTGAAAAAAATTTCAAGGTCATCCAATACACCATAAAGGAGAAACATAACAATCCATTTTTATACCCCCCGCAACAAGTTGAGGGGGGGTATACTGAAATCGGGTTGTCCGTCCGTCTGTAGACGCAATGGTTTCCGGGCTCTAAAGCATTATCCTTTCCACCTACTGTCACCATATCATATATATGGACTACCCATGGGATGAAGATGTTCCCTATCGATTTTAAGGTCAAAGGTCAAGCGCACTGGACATTGAAGTAGCAATATGGTTTCCGGGCTCTAAAGTGTTATCTTTTCCACCTACAGTCACCATATCATACATATGGGATGAAGATGTTCCCTATCAATTCAAAGGTCAAGTGCACTGGACATCGAAGTAGCAATATGGTTTCCGGGCTCTAAAGCGTTATCCTTTCCACCTACCGTCACCATATCATACATATGGACTACCCATGGGATGAAGATGTTCCCTATCGATTTTGGGGTCCAAAGGTCAAGCGCACTGGACATTGAAGTAGCAATATGGTTTCCAGGCTCTAAAGCGTTATCCTTTCCACCTACAGTCACCATATCATACATATGGACTACCCATGGGATGAAGATGTTCCCTATTGATTTTGGGGTCAAAGGTCACGCACACTGGACATCGAAGTAGCAATATGGTTTCCATTTAAATTCTTTAATGGCTTTTTTCATCGCATGGAACACCCTTTGGGAGATTGGGGTAAGCGGGGGGTATTCTTAGTGAGCATTGCTCACAGTACCTCTTGTATACCTTCCACTCCTCTTTGATCCACTTTAAATTGTAGGAAAATATTAGATCCCCGAGTCAGAGCAATGTGAATATCATTAAATGATAATGGAGTACATGGTATTGCACACAATTTCAACTATTCAATAAACTATATAGGTGAAGTGTTCACAAGCTATTTTACACCCACCACCCCTCTTAGATCCACTATAACTTAAAGGAAAATAATTGGATCCTCATGTCCTGATAGTATGGCAATGAAAGTATGTACAAAGTTTCAAGTCTATTTAATAAGCCATACTGGAGAAGACAGAAAGAACATAACAATGAAGAGGGGAGACATTGTTATTACATAATTGTCGAATTCGGCTCTACATAATAAAGAACTCTCACTGCTTGAGCACAGTTCAAAATTTGTGAAACTTCACCCTTGAGCACCTAGCAAGTTCAAAATTTGTGAAACTTCTCTTAAACCTAGCAACATCTCTAAATAAACAAACCGAAATCCTTCAAATTACAAATATACATTTATGATGCAGTTTGTCAATTCATTTGCAGCATCCTAATGTAGTAGTTCTAGTTCCCCTCTTCAAGGGGAAGACATTGTTTTTGTACTTTCTGTCTGACCATCTGTCACAAAATTTTGTGAACGCTTCTCCTCCTATATGGTTTATTGGATAGACTTGGAACTTTGTACAATGCTTCATTGCCATTTGTAGAGGTGCATATTATTTGGATGGGATGATCTAATAATTTCCTAAAAGATATAGTGGATAGATCCAAGAGTGAATGGAGGATGTAAAATGGCTTGTGAACACCTCCTATATGGCTTATCTGAGATTTGAAACTTTCTACAATGCTTCATTGCCATTTGTAGATGTGTATATTGTAGGGACAGGAGGATTCTGTTATCCTTAAAGTATAGTGGATCTGAGGGATGGAGGATGTAAATTAGTTTGTGAACACTTCTCCTCCTACATGGTTTATCAGAGTTCATAATGTATATGTTCCTGTCCATGCTTTCTCCTCCATACCATGCAGTACATTAAGGGGAGGAGGTTTCATTTGGTGCACTTCTAATTTGGGGAGACATTTTTCATAAAAACAATCTCTAGTTGGTTCAAACCATGGTCCCCAAAGCAACAGTAAGAGATAGACAAATCAAAGTTACAGCTCGTTGGTGGGTACTGTTAGAATTGTACACCTTACCTGAGCTGAATTTAATATTAAATTCAGGTATGCAAACTGTAATGGACAATCCGGAAAGGTACTGGCTGTAAGTAATTGTTCTAAAATTCAGAGTAAACGGAAATGATGGTCTGTCTGATCATGCAACACTGAACAGCAAGAACAGCTGTAGCAATTTATATTAGTGTATATCAGTCACATAATCACGGTAAATATTACATCGTCATGTTTGCATATGTTCTGCCACATAATCTAAATTAGGTTTAGTTGCTTATTTGTATATTCACGTTTGTTTATGTGTGCATGCGTGCCATAGTATGGAAATGTGTTCCGGTCAAAATTACATCGCAGTATTAAACTTTCTTTTAGAGTAAATTATCAAAAACAACTGTCCATCACAATATTATATCCAGTACTTCTGCTTTATTTATTTCTTTGTAGTCAATCTTTCTAACCTTTACAAATTAAAAACGATGGGAATGAATCGGCCTGTTTTGTCAGATATATTAAACGGATGCTACACAAACTCTCATGGCCTTATCATGTGTTGAACACCCCCCCCCCCCCCCTCCAAAAAAAAAAACACTACAGAAAATTCTAATAATACATTACACACAACGACAACAAGTGGAATATGATACATGTATTTAATTCTACCTCCCTAAATATTAACACACTTTATGCAGTAACATGATTGCAATTCTTGAGATGGTGAAGACTTCCAATTCACCAGTCTTGTTTTAAAAATGTTTTTTATTAAAGCATTCATTACCCAAGTGTTTGAGAACTTTATATCATAAAAGCAGAGCAAGAATTCCTTCACCATATTAGAATGAAAAGGGAATATCAAGTTGGGGGGAAAGACACGCAGTTGTATAATCTCAATACATTATATCAAATTTCTTTTCCTTTAAACATCTGTGGCTATGTCTTAACAATTTCCAAGATCTACAATATCAAAGAACTTGTATAGGAGCAATTGTCAAAGCTGATGAAATTGTACATAAGTGTATCAAATATTAATATACATTGTACCACAAGATGTTTGATACAACCGGAACATTACACACAGGAAATTCATTTTGATTATGCTTCAAACTATGAGGCACTGAGTACATAGTACTATAAACCATTGAACTAATCTCAACAAAAATGGAGAATAGATAAAATACACATACAATGTACTCGTATTTCAGATCAAACCCTATGTAACAGGTACATTTATATTGTTGAAATCATTATTTATGGCCCTTAAAAATCACATTATGCGGTGCTTAAGCACATCTACACATGTATGGAAAATTTTGCCAACATTTCCAGAGTTTGAATTCCAGGAGACTTTGTCAGCGACAGTCATACAAGACATTCAGCCAATCTAGAAAACAATCAGACTCGGATTTTGATTTCAAACAGAACATTTCCATTTCATTATGGTTTCTAAAGATAAAATTTGGTGGAATATCACATTCCCATTCATAAGTACAAACTGCTATATTTAAAAAAGTGAGAGTAATTCGAATGCATTATTCAATACTGTATGTTGGAAAATTAGTATTTAGAAGGAAGGGAAAATTATTTTTTTGTTGTATCAAATTAAAAACTTGGAAAACAGGTTACCCTACTGCCTATACATGCATTTCTGAAATGGCTAATTGAGAACCACATCATTAATATCTTGGGGGGCCTTAATCATTTCAAAACACAGCTAACACAATGTACATGTATATTACTGTTCAATGAAATTCACAGGATTTACGGTACATCTTGAAATTGCCATTTCTAGTGTAAAAATCAAAACATGTCAAAATTAATGTTACAAACACAATACTGATTGCTTGGTAGATAGTGGAAGTTGACTAGAGGGTTTTCCTTGAAAACTTTTGTAAAATAAATGCATTAAAAGTATGCAAAAACCCAAAACAGACCTGAAAATATTTTCTGATATATTTTCTTTAAAAATGTTGATAGAAGACGGAATTCTGTCTATGCAATGCCAGATAATAAACTATTGAAGTGAGAGTGTACTATCACATAAACACTATACACGTAGGAAGAGTACTGAGTAAGAACAGCAGAATTCACAAGCACCAACAGAAATACCCTGTCCTTGGAGGAACACAGATCAATTTCACTTCCAGACTAATTGACAGTTTTCTTCACAATAATATTTGACCTGCAAAAGATGCTTCCATTTAAATATAGGTGTACATGTGAGACTCAGGGGCTGTTCCAGTTAAACATACGTGATACCCAGTGAAAATAAAGTATGAAGGGTGGTACTTGAAGAAAGCTTAATTTCACACGAGGTGTGTTTACATGTGTGATGACTAAAGGTCAAACAAATCAACTGATGCAGAGAACATGATGTAGTAAATTCTGCATAGAATGGACTGTCTTTACATATTGTTTATTACATAACTACCAGTACAGCCATAAGCTAAATATCATTGTGATGGCAAGCATCACAAAAGGGCCTTGGTTTTTGGCATTATTTGCAAAGTTCAAGGTCCAAAAAACTCTTTCAAAAATAGGTCAGGAAAGCCCAAACTCAAATTTGATCTGTAACCCATTAATATGAGTTTTCAATTCAGGGATAGCCAAAAAATGTCCAGAAAACTACCAATGCATGCAGAAGCCAATTCCTATAGATGGGGTCTTAATAAGCAAAAATCATTTTGCATCCTTCAAAAAAATTCTATTACATCCTGTATTACACCTACGGATACTGATATTGGTGGATAAACTATAAAAGAAAAACTGCATGTGTGATAGGCTATCCATATTTTAAAGTGTCCTTTCCCTCTCCCATGTAGGTTTTACTGGAACAGCCCTTATTTGAGCACAATAAATCTAATAAAGCTTGCTTTCAGTGTGACTAAGCTAAACATGGGATATAAATGGAATGTTCCCAGTACACATTGTTGTATCAAAAGGGGATCACTGTACAGGACATTTTGGAGCAGTCCTTTTCTTGCAATTCAAAAATTATCATGGATGAAAGCTGTGTTTACAACTACATGTACAGAATGTATAAAATAGATGATGCACCAGTCCGACAAACATAAAAATCTAATAACAAACCACTAGGCATTTTTATCACTGTCCACAGGTTTCTGTAAAAAGTGTTCTAAGTGACTAAGGTTTGGGGGGAGACTTTTTCGACGCCAGTCCAGATGAGCTGATGGCGAGACATTTTCAGTGGAAACTTTATCATCAAACTCGAGAGTGAGTGCCAGGACCTGGTCATCGTCCAGCATTGGCCCTGTACTCGCGACACTCTCTGTGTCTGAGCTTTCCCCGTCCTCACCGCTGGGAACACTGAGCACACTCGATGGAGGTGACATGCTGCTCGAACTTTTGTCCTTCTTACTGTGTCGAGATTTGCCCTGAGATCTTGTTGATGAACGAGTAGGTTTTATAGGAGCACTATACAACCCTGCCAAGGGATCCATACCCGAGTCTATCTTGAGTATTAAACTCCCAGCCTGAAGTTTCTTTCTCAAACGAGTTGGAGAATCTGCCTTGTTTAGTTTTAAAGGGTCGGATGAGGCGAAACTCTGATCAGCGATTCCTGGATTTGGCATGGAGTGTCTCAATGACTGACTCCTATCTCGCTGGTCCTCTGTAAATACATTATCGTGATCCTTTATTGGGACACTACGAGTTCGGAGTGCTGCCTTGTGAGGCTCAGGAAGGGACTTGTATTCACTCTCTAAACTTGGCACAGGGAATTCCTCTTCCTCAGAATTGTCAATAGCTTTTAAGTAACTAGGGTTCCTAGCTTTATCAGTTGATGAGTGTATTACAGAAGGGGGCACAAAATCTTGCATCTCTGGCCCAGAATTTTGTCCTTCACCATTGGGGTGACTTGAGTCTCTGTAAGGAGGAGGAGATGGAGTTTCTGACCCTACCCCAGCTACCCTTTCCCCCAACTCATCATTTCTCCTCTTCTCCATTCTCTGTTGGTGGATTTCATCACTGATTGTCTCCAGATTTCTTAGAGCTTCTGAGTACATGGTTTTGGATGAGCTGACGTCTTCTTCCAGAATTCTAATCCCTCGCTTCTGTTCCTGCATGAAACAAGGAACAAAATACCAACACTGTTACATTTTTACATCCAATTCAATTTGTCATTTTCAGACTCCAACATATTCAAAAATGCATTAAGTTAATATAAACATGTACAACTCTGAATTTGCTCCCACTCATTTTTATTGTTTTACCTAGATCTGTTTTCATACATAAATGTTTATTATGGAGAGGTTATTTTCCTTCAATTTTCATTCCCGGTTTTTTGTTTGTAGTGTAATTAGATTACAGTGAAAGTAAAGCTGTATTCAGTATCAGTACTTAGAGAGAGAGATACCTGTGGTGATCATTATATGTAAAATAAGTGTCTTGTGATTTAGAACACTGAACACCTACCTCCATTGTTTGATTAAATTTGGCCTTCATTTCAAAATATGGCCTGAAAGAGAATAATATTAGCACATTAGAATTTAAAAAAAACTCTGAAAAGCTCATTTCTGACATGTAAAATATTTTCTGAATGATAATGCACATATTCTCCACACTGTCTGAGAGTACAGAGTGAATGACATCTCTACCAACACAAGAACTGGGACTGGACTTTACACATGTTGATATTTGCATGATTTTATTATTCTATTAACTGAATTCATTGCACAGCTGTGACTAATAAAATTGTACAAAATTGATAAATGGTGCTTTTAATTCAAATACATGTATGCACATGAATTCATGTAAGCCAAATCAGAAGATAAAAAGATTTTCTTCAAGTCCCTTGAAAAGTCAATATGACAGTCTATGACTGTTCTACAAATACTGATTGTACCCAATAAATAGTGTGAGAATGTATGTATCAATGATAAATTTTAAGTATTCATCTTGCAGTTATGATGTTAAGACTGAAGTGGAATGATGTTGAGGAGATACACATGAAGGTTGAATGTTTTGACTGTAACAAGTGAGCAGAAAAGGCATTTAATTTTTCAGGTTTCAATCAAGTAAGGATAGCCCACAATGCCTTCATTGCAAGGTTAAAAGCAGATTAAATGTAATGGTAAAAAGAATATGCAATTGAACCAAGGCTTCAGCATTCCATACCCACTGTCCTTCCATAGACATGCATTTATGATATGCAGAAAAATGAGAAATTAAATTATCCACCAAAGTAGAAAAATAAAAGAAAAAATCTGTTTAGGCTGATGAACAGGCTTGCGTGAGAAGACACTGAATGAAGCCATGGTTTACAGCTCATGCCTAGTATCAAACGACTACTTACAACATTGTTAAATGATATTGGTTTACAAGATCACTCATCTGTAGGAAACTTCGACGAGTGGAAAAACTACGAGCAGAAATAAGTAATGGCATGTTACAGAAGAGTAAAGCCTAATCTCCACAACAATATCATTCACAGTGTAACCTCCAAAGGTGTCATTAATGATTGACGAAACATAATAGACATACATGTACAGACATACCATGTCAAATAGCTTGTGATCAGCCCCAAACTTAGCTCTGGTCAATAGTGATAGAGAGAACTTAACAGCCACACATGCATGTCCATTACCTAAAGATCAGTCCCAAATTTAGCTCTGATCATTTGTCAGAGAATGAAAATGATCAGCCATACATGCATACCCACTGGCTTATGTCCTGTACCAAACTTAGCCTTACACTGCAGTCTAATGTAAGTGTGATCATATAAAAATGCACTGACAAATACACACGTGTTGTGAGAAAGAAGCATGGGAAAAAAACATTTATACCAAGGAAAGATAGAACTTAATAATCCATGTTATATTGTGCACAGGTACAAATAAATGAAATGACTTTTTAATGTAAAAAACTGGATCTTTCATGGGAATAACAGTCGTATGACGGATCATCCAATTTACTTTGATTTGGCGATGGCTCTCTTGAGGTCCCTCTGTAGGTGGTGTACAACCTCCTCACACTCCTGGAACTTCAGCATGGTATTTCTGTGATCCTGTTCACTTGCATTTCGCTCCTTCTCGGCCTCATTAACCTGCAGTCCAGACCATAATAACCATTGTATAATACAAAAGTAAAAACAAAATCTCATAGGTCAAGTTCCTCATCTTTCTCTCTCATCACAACAATAGTCTTATCCTTTAATAATATTGAAATGAAAGTATGCATTCTTCTCTGAATTATGAGAAAACAGAAATTTGTAATTTCTTTGCCAATTGATTAGATTGTACTTTAAATACCATTACATGCAAATGCATGTACTCTAGAACAATCTACCCAATACTGAGCAACTTCCAATTAACCTTCTAGTTTCGTACATGATCTCTGTACATGTATCATCTTTTTAAAAAAAATGTGAAAATATAAACAGAACAGTCTCTTAATTGTTGCAAAGCATTAAATATTTGTGATGGACTACAAGAAATGAAGTGTTTGTACTCTATGAGACCTTCATAGTGGCGTGATTTAGCATCTCCTGCCAGGCTGGGTCAGACGGCTCCTCTCGACACGTGTATCCCTGCTCGGCTAACTGCACCATCTCTTTGGCAGCTTCGTGCATACTGCATGCTCGTTCAAACCTCAAAGCAACCTTCTGAGTCTCAATGTGGGCCTAGCCAATAATAAAGGGATTTCATCAAAATGCATATATTTTTGTCAAAGAACACCAAACATTTACACACTGTGACAAGTACAAACAAGGTGTATTTATTACACACACGTCCTGTCAGATTGTGGTAAAGGTCTCCTGTGGGCTTTTTGAAAATTCATTTTAGTAACGAACACTAATCCCAGACACAATCTCCGACCAGCTTTTCATTTCACCATCCATGGTGCAAGTAATGTACATCTAACTCCTAACCTTTCTCCATTTGTTGCTGAGAAACCAAATACATTATGCAGTCAAACAATTACAGAGTTGTGGAAAACTGCCGGTCATGCCGGCAAAACCGATTAAAAATGCTTGCGACCGGTATAAACGCCATTGATGTCAGTCCAAATGACCGGCCTGGTTTTTTGTTTTGTTTCCTGCAAGCATCGGCGCAGTTTCCAGCGCAATTATCTTGTAAAACTAAAATGCGATTGCGTAATAGGCCTACTTTTTTCCTTAAACAAGATCGAGGCTGATGAAAGCGAAACAAGCATGGCCGCGTGGCCCATTAAATTTACAGCTGGAGCGAAACCAGGTAAAAAATGTAAACTAACAGATGAAGACAAGGTTAAATACGAAAGATCTCGACAAAGAGAATTCAAACACAATTGGACAGAGGGGCAGGAATGGTTAAAATTCGATGGTGTTAAAATGGCATGCAGTATTTGCATTGACAGACTGCCGGCTGCGTACCAAAGAACCGCTTACAAAATTTTATCGTCGCCTCATTAAAATACAGGTACTCTTCTATAAGAGATCATGAAAATTCTGTTCTTAACCGAGGAGCTGTGGAGATTCCACAAGCATAGAAATGAAGACTGAGTAAATGTAATTATGAAGTATATCGATGTTTAATAAAGGAAATAAATCTTGTGTACTTTTTGTTTTGTTTTTTTAATTTTGTGACTTTAGATTTCGGACTGGCTTAAATTATTTCGGACTGGCTTATGTTGCCTTCTTGTCAGTCTGAATGGCTGGCTATCTAAAAATGTTTTCCACAACTCTGAATTATAGTAAATATCCAAGGCCAGCGAAATTTTTTTCATTTAACCAAACATCATTATATACCATAAAATTTTCATTATTTTTTTCTAATGAGGGAATAAATATCTCTGTACAATAACCATGAATTCCTTATAAGAATGTTGGTCATAAGGTGTTTAATGTATTGCCAGTGTTCGAAATCGGTTTAAAACTTGGTATAGACCACTGGTCTATGCAAAAACAAGGTGACGTAGACCTCATCGAATTGGCATAGACCACAACATTGAAAAAAAATAACACAAATTTAAAACATTTTTATTTATTTCTAATGTACTTAGAAAGCATATTTTCTTTCCATTTCAATATCCTCCTTTCCTCATAATGTTTATCAGACATCAGCTGACCATGCAGGGTCTTTAATTGTGATAACTTTAAATCTAGAAAATCGGCATAGACAATTTGGTCTACCTCAATTACAATTGGCATAGACCAGTGTCATTTGACATAGACTCGGTCTATCGGTCTATGTTAATTTCGAACACTGTATTGCTAAAAATGTAAGCTTTTTGGTGGAAGAAGAAATCACAAAAAAATAAAGCATTAATATTTTGAGAAAAATCTGCTAAATATATCTGACTCCAAAATTACCCAATACCCGTTATCAATGTTTAGTAATGTAGACCATACCCTTTGACCCCATCTCTCACTTTTCACCTATGGTGCAAATAGGAACACCCAAATCCACATAATTCTCTAGTTATTGCTAAAAAAATCTATGTTTTAAATTTAAGTAACAGATTTTCTGCCCTTTGATCTCAAAGCAACCCAAAAGTCAAGCTTTTCATTAGATCTATCCATGTGCAAATATAAAACCTTTAACTCTTAGGGCTCAAGAGTTAAAGCCAAATTTAAAGATGTTGACAGACACACACTAGGACAGAAATCCCAAAATAATTATGCCCCCCCCCCCCCCCCCCCATCAACCTCGGGGCATAAAAATGAACAGAACTGTGATGTATGAATCACATTTATCTTTCACATTTAACATACCTCTTTGGCCTTCATCCTAGCATCATAGTATGGTCGAGCCTTTTCCACACAGGAACCTAGTTTTTTTGCCAAAGCATTGAGTTGGTGTGTGGAATCTGTGAGAGCTTGTCTGAAGCTTGCCCTAGAATCCTAAAAGACATTAATGCATGGATTTACTTTACTCCCTGAAAAACACTCTCAAATGAGATGGTTTCTATACATTACAATCAAACCAATTGAAAAAGTTTTGCAACTGGTCCCATAAGACAGGAGGCCTAAACTAATATGTACATCTATACATACATGTATAAATATTCTAAACAGCGTATATTAATACCTTTATCATAACTGAAAAGACATGTAAAAGGACAATCAATCTACAATGCACATGGATCATGCATTGTAACTGGGTTATTGTTTAAAAAGGTTGGTAATAAATTTTTACTTATTGCCTTTCAGACATGTCAATGAGTAATTCAGAGGTATCTATATGTACATCGCAGTAGATTAGAGTCTGATTCACCGTGTTATGAAACTGGGCAAACTCTTTCAAATTGTTGCCCTCCAATCTTTGACCATCCAGGCTTCAATATCAGTCAAGAAATAAATTTCACATTTGAAAATTCATGGGGGCATGAACTTCGATGCTTTATGCCAGCATACTTCATGAAGCTCATTAGTGCTTCATGTAAAGAATGTCATGGAGAAAATGCCTGCTGTCCAATCCAATTATGCCTTCACCATAATAATCAAATTAAAGTATGTCGATGTGATGCATTGTGAGTGGGTGAGAACTTATTTACAACTCTGTACATACTGAACTTGGCATTTCTTAAAATTATATAGCAATGAAGGTGCTACTTTAAGAGTTTTTTGAGGAATTGGTTAAAATGCTATAGGAGTGCATGACCTCATGTCCTGCAAAAATGCATTCATTTTACACATCTCAGCAAAATGTGTTTAAAGGTGCCATTTGCAAGCAAAACCTGCATGAATTGACCTGTAGTAAGATAAAAAAAAAAAAAAAGAGTGCAGGTTAATTTCTAATTTCCCAAAACCTTGTATTCCACATGTTATTTTCCCAGCAATTCTTGGATCTCTGCCTATCTAACTATTGTTAATAGTTTTACACAATTCATGATCTAGCATAATGAATTTAGTCTGATAGGTTAAATATTCCTATAACTACACAATGTCAAAACCTACCAAAGCCACTGTTTACTTCCCGACCATATGTGAAAATGGTGTGCGCAATGCATAATAATACAAATAAGGCCAACCGAAGATGAGATAAGTTAGTCAAGAATGAAAATTTTGACCTATTCCTTTCAACTAAGATGTTCTAAAACCCATTACAGTATAATTTGTCCAAACCGGCCTCTGAGTACTCCGGCGCTCTGTCAATTCCGGCCACAAAATATAGTCCCTAACATTTATTTTACAAATCCTTTATTAATAATTTCCTGTACTCCGGATACTGCGTATTCTGTATATCGGCCGGCTTACACAGTCCTAACTGCTATCAATTAACTTTAATTATCCTGTGTAAACCGGCCCCTCGATGATACACAACCCTAATTGTTGCGGTCAATTGTATTCGGTGTACACAAGTTCCCAACTGCTCGTAATTAGCTCTAATTATCGCATTTAAACCAGCCATCCCACGATGACCAACCTGTCGGTATTCGGTCGATCACATGCGGTGTACACAAAGGGTGTCTCATGGGAAGCCACAGGTAAGTAAAAGAGTGCAACTGGCGATGAGTCACGATCAGTTTAAAATAAAACCTGATTTTTAGGGGGTGCACTTTTCAATTATGATAGCACCACGCACGAGGTAATGGCACCCTCCCCCTAACGGCAGAGACGAGAACTGACATTAAAAGACAAAGTTCAATTAATCGATGAATTCGATACATTCTTGGAATGAAACAAAATCGGCAACAATCCTGTTATGTTTTCCAAAAGCAGGGTTTCCCCTCGTGGACTTCTCGGAGCTCTACGGTGAGTCAGACAGTGATGATATGCAGTTAGTTAGCACAACTCGCCATGTCCGTTCGATCACTCGGCATTGCATTAGTTTCCGTTTCACAAATTGAGACAGTTGAAAGCGATACATTTAAAATGAAAGCTGGGAAAGACAAATTTTAAACGAACACAACACAAACTTGACGAACGTACATAATGTAGCATTTGATAACTGCGATGATGTAGACGAAATCGACAATTTACCAACAGAAAATTGCGCGAATAATTCCCAGATTTTAAACTGTTTAATAAAAATTGAAACTTTTTCAAATGAGCACGACAATAAAACACTGACATTTATATTTTTACATTTTGAATTCTTTTGTGATATATTAAAACGTTAGCAATCATTATACACGTATGCATAGATAGTGAATACAAGGAAAGCAACTCTCATTCTTGTCAACATTCTGCACTCCGGACTCCGTGCAAACCGGCCAATTTCTTTGGAACCACACATAGCCAGTTTAGACAGATTATACTGTATATATATACTGCCATTATAGATCATGTTAGCTTGGAAACAACAAAAAATTAATTATTGGTACGGACATACCTTATGTTTTTTGAGGGCTTGATGTATGTTATCAAGTGTTTATATTTCATTTCAATGAGCTAACTTTTATACATGGTATTAGACAACTTATTCCCAAGATGTTGCATATTTTACATAACAACACATGCAGATACCAATAATTTTTAATATGCTTGTGAGCTGCTATTTCGGGAAATTTTCAATCAGAATTTGGGGAAAAACAGTCAATTTCAAATTGGGAATGGGTCCGTTTACCGGACCCGCATGCAAGGATATCAAGCCCTGTGTACTTACATCAAGTTCCAGCTCCAATTTATTTATTTCTTCTGATGCTTTGTTCAGCCTCTCTAATTCTCCCTATTGTAAAAGTAAAGAAAACCATATTAATGAATGAATTAAACTGTAACAATGGCCATTAAGGTAACCAGCAAAAGGCCGAATAACCCTGCAATTACTAATCTTAGATCATCATGATCATACGGATATTACAGGAACATAAAACAACACCGTGTCATTAAACAACAAAGACCAACAGAGCTGCCAATGCACCGGCAATTTAAAAGTTCAATATCTGGATGAGTAAAAGTAATGCAAACAAACTTTGTTATTTAAAATAAAGTTTTTGGACTTTGTCAAGATCTTCAGTGATCATGATGAGAGGTAAGAGAAGTCATGTCAGAAGACTCTTGTTTGTCAAGTCCAGTTGCGATCAAAATCATTATCATTTGTTATGAGTGCAACAAGGGAGAAAATGCAAGACCTGACCGGAATTCGAACCCCGGCCCCCTGAATATCCAGCCAGGTGCCCTACAAACTGATCTATCTGGCCATCAGCAATCAACACCAGCCGACCACTACATTCCTCCCTTCTTAAATTATGTCTTCACACTTGAAGACATCAACCCAAGATCTTTAATCCCTGGCAGGGATTTTCTCCTGACTATTCCAGGGGCTTGTCTACAGCACCTAACAAATGTAACAGGAAGGGAGAAAATGTAAAGGACCAGATCAGGACTCGAACCCGGGACCCCTGAATCTCTAGTCAGGTGTTATACCAACTGAGCTGTCTGGCCACTGATGATCGAACCCGGCTGACTGCTATGATTTATATGACAAAATGACTAAGTTTTTCACCAGGAGAACTCGTACCCAGATTTTTATGACAGAAATGACAAAGTTTTCTCTGATGGGGAACTTGTACCCAGATTTTTATAATACAATAAATTGACAAGTTTTTCTCTAGGAGAACTCGTACCCACATTTCTATTTGTTAAAATGACAAAGTTTTTCTCTAGGAGAACTGATCGTACCCAGATATTGATGGGTACAACTTCTCTTGGAGAAAATTTCTGGGTATGAGTTCTCCTGGGTACGAGTTCTGATACCGGTTCAAAAGTGATATCTGTTTAATACAAGTTCAGTATCTGAAATGAACAACCAAACCATTTTTTAATAAGAACAACTACATTAATATAATATACGCGAAAAAGTCGTTGAAAACCAATATGTTTGTGTACAATTAAACATAATAAAAAATTAGGACATTTTTGCATTAATAATATTCGTCCTAAAACAGCATCAGACAAAATAAATGAAAATTAAGATTTGTCTCCATTTCCTCTACAGAAAACTGTAGGCCAACAGAATTCATTTCAAACCATTGCAACGCACTCACTGACTAAAGACTTTAGTGAAAGATATAAACAGTGTATCGGACATGTCGGATAAACAGGATTATGATAGAAATGTCTGAGAGTGTAGGTATCTATCTCGCTGCGCTCTCCTAAGGTAGCACCTTCAACATATCAATTTATATTCAAACTTTACATGAATCCTTGGATCCAAAGATTCGTCCTCTAAATCATCAAGACAGGCAGGCGATAGCCGACCATCTCGGTCGGCCATCTTTATTTATTTCTCTGGTTACACTATTTAGCGATTGGTACAACACGTTTATAAAATCAATCTTTAAAAAATACATATTTTATGTAATGACGGTTTTGATGTACAGAGCTATAACAGTATTATGTGAAACGATTTTATGCTTATTTCAATTTTCATTTGTTGTTTTATTCCTTGCGTTGTTTATATTACAGGAACATTCTAAATTTTACGTTTATTGGCACCAGCATTTTTGAGAAAATCGCGGGAAAATGGAAAATGATTTTGGGGAAACTTTTTCCACTGGATTGAGGAACATGAGGAAGCTCATTTTATTTTATTATTATAATACGCCCTTAAAGACAGGACCTGTTATGGGATGGCGTCGTCCGTCTGTCCGGACCTTGTAGGCAAAATACAAAATGCTCTTGGGGCCCTTGGCTTATTTAGGGGCCTAGATATTTTGCTTCCTACTTTATAATTTTTCTGGGAGTTATGTCCTTTTTGAGCTTAGAATTTCGAGCCCGTCTGTCCTGTTCTTGTCAGTGTAACTCCTCTGCGAAACTTTGTAGTTATATAAGAACACACTCGTGACACTGTAGATGTTCATATTTATGATATTCCCAGAAAATTTTAATTCAATAATTTTTCTGGGAGTTATGCATGCCCCTGTTGAATTTAGAATTTCGAGCACGTCTGTCCTGTTCTTGTCAGCGCAACTCCTCTGAGACCGCTGAGAATTTTGCGAAACTTTGTAGAACTTTATATAAGGACGTCGACACACTGTTGATGTGCATATTCCCAGGAAATTCTGATTCAATGATTTTTCTTAGAGTTATGCCCCTTTTGAACTTACAATTTCTAACCATCTATCCTAAATCTCGAGCCCGTCTATCTTGTTCTTGTCAGCACAACTCCTCTGAGACTGCTCAACAGAATTTCATGAAACTTTGTAGTTTATAAGGACACACTGTAGATGTGCATATTCCTAGGAAATTCTGATTCAATAATTTTTCTGGGAGTTATACCCCTTTTGAACTTACAATTTCGAACCCGTCTGTCCTGTTCTTGTCAGCGCAACACCTCTGAGACCGCTCAACAGAATTTCGTGAAACTTTGTAGTTATTAAGGACATATACTGTGTAGATGTGCATATTCCCAGAAAATTCTGATTCAATACTTTTTCTGGGAGTTATGCCGGCCCCTATGGAACTTAGAATTTTGAGTCGGTCTGTCCTGTTCTTGCAGTAATGCATAACATATTACCATTCATTATGTGTTTGAGGCATTGTCAAGCAATGTTGGAGTGTGGGGTATGTGAGCTTGCTCACCTCTGCTTTCTTTCATTTTTGTCAGACTCGAGACTATATAATTATAACAACAGTCTGACTGTTATGGATGCCATATTCTCCCTCGTGCATGTAAAGATAATAAGTACAGATCAAGCCGGACATATTTGCTGAACCAGATTTTAGAATAACGTATCGAAACAAAGATCAATGCAATGAATCAAACATTGAATCACGCGTTTATATTGAACAGTATCGATATTTCGGTGAATCATTTTAGTCCTGCACTTACTCCTCTAGCTGCAATAATGTAGCTCTTTCTGATTTTTTTTTAAATTCTCAAAATACATTTTGTAAAAAAAAATCGAAGAGGGCTACATTATTCCAGCTAATACCCCTCAAGTGGAGGACACATTTTGTTCTTTAAGGTTACAAGGTCGTAGTAGGAAAACTTTGTAGACAGGATATACAGACCAAACTGTAAGGTCCAGGATCTTACAACTTGGTACATTTGATCACCGTGATGAGAGGAAGATGCTTATTGTTTCTCAAGGTCAAGGTCATATCATTTAGTAGGAAAACTTTGTAGGCAGGATACAGATCGAATCGTAAGCTCCAGGATTTTACAACTTGGTGCATTTGATGATCATGATATTCAGATAAGAGCAAGTGCCAATTGTTTGTCAAGGTCAAAGGTCAAGGTCATAGCATTCAGTTAATAAGAAAACCTTGTAGGCAGAATACATCAGACCAAATTATTACAACTTGGTACGCATACTCCTCATGCCAAATGGAGGATGCCTTTTGTTCTTCAAGGTGAAGGTCATAGTATTGAGTAGTAGGAAAACCTTGTAGGCTTTTACTTTGGGGTAAAAGTAGGTCAAATAGTTTTTCAGATTTGTTTTCGTTATAAATACAGGTATCGCCCTGAAGTTTTGTCATTCACAACCTCCCTGTCAGAGAAATACATATTAATCAGTTCACATTTCAACTTTATTGGTGCACTGTGACCTACTTTAGGGCAGGTCTAATAGTTTTCTGGACTTTTTCTCATCATGGATACAGATATTGCATTGAAGGTCTAACGAGCGAATGTAGTACTGTTAGCCTAGATTATTTTATATCAGTGATAAAAAGAGTCTACTGTAACATTGATTTATCATTTTTTGATTTATTTATTTTACATGTTATGAGGTATGAAATAGGCCTATCAAAATTAGCCTAATTTAGCTGCTTCTTTTCATAGTTTTGAAATTATTTTCTAAGTATGGTCAATTGCAGAGCAGACTTCATTTGAACATCATTGCACAAGGCTCTCTGTGGCAAAATATTCTGGATTGTGATTCCACTGGGGATGGGTGGGGGTGGGGTATAGATTTAGTTCCTTTACATATGGCACCATGATTCTGTTAACTCAATGGTGTGACCTCTGGCTGTGCAGACCACTATCCTATACCTCATCACTACTTTAGTTTAATTCCCGCTTGTCTTTCCTCTGATGAATAAGAATACTCTCGTTATCCATGCGTGGTGATCATTCTCTACCCAGAGTTCTGTGCACTCCTATGTGAAGCTTGCGTAATGCGCCCTCTGGTGAGAGAATGGCCTGGTGCTATCTGCTTGATGAGAGTTTCAATGGTGTACTCTCTTCCATGAACTTAAGGAGGGTTGTCATGATAAAGTTCTACATTTCATGGATTAGACTATGTAGGTTGAATTTAGAGTGGAAATCATTAGTCAAATTTTTAGTCATCTAGTTTTCTGTTTGCTCTTTATATCAGCCTTCTTCCACATTGTGAAGGTTTGTTGATTTTTGCAGTGGTGCTGTCGACAATGGTGTGGTGGTTGATTCCTGATAGTGGTTCACTTCTACATGTAAGTGATGGATGGTTCATCGGCTAGCAGTCGTGGAATGAAACAAGAACAGCAGCATTATGCAGCCAAAAGGAATGGATGACAATGCTCTGTGGAGGCCCTATGTGGAGGATAGGTAACAGTTAAACCCAAAATATACTCAATAAAAGCTGGGCAACATTGATTGTTGAATGTTTGTCAAAATATTTAAAAACTTGCTTAAGCCATAACATATGGGCCAGGACTGGACCATCATGTAATTTTAATTTAGAGTTTCAAATAAAAGTTCCTTAAGAAATTCATATTCAAGCAATAAGACTAGTTTGTCTGAGCTTCAAGCCTAATTATTATGTAGATTAAAATTTGATCAAAATTAAGACCATGGATCCAATAAGAGCTCCAAAGTGTCACAGATGGCTTCACCACACTTAATATCCAAGGTCATCATACATGCCAACTTTTGAAAATCTCCATGGGGGATTTTGCGCGCGACGATCTTTTTTCAACGCTCAAAATTCACGACATTTTACCATGAAAATAAATATTTGTCTTTTCAAATAAAATATCAATCTAATCATTATACATGTATCATACATCAAGTGTGTTTGACCATCAACTTTAACAAAACTTTATTTAAAAAAAAATTGAAAGATATAGATAAGTATTTTATTAAAATCATCTATTCAGCAAAAAATCCTCTCCAACAAGTCACATACATATCAAATAATACTTAAAGTTGCATCCTTTTACACCATATACACATTGGCTGGTCTATATATCAACATTTAGATTAAAGCACATGCATTTAGGTATGACTACAAAGGCGATCTTGCTTGTCTGTAAACAATTTCATGGGCTTGCAGAGTCTGGTGGAACAATCTGCATTGCAACCAGAAAAGGAGTGATCAGCCCTGCTATGAAGTTTGCGAACAAAACCTTTGCACCATGACATCTGAAATAATTACCAGGAAAACACACATCAAAATATACGTTTTTACTCGTAAAATACTAATATAAAAATAAAAATTCAGTACAGACTTGTGCAAATTACACATCACAAAGTCTATTGAATACTACACTATATAGACTATGTAATACATCGCTATAGACAGATAGATTCGGGTAGCCTATATTATCATAGTTGGAAAAACATATATTTTACGTACCTTTAATATTGCATATTTTGGATGCTGTCAGCGAGAGGCAAAAATCGGGAATGTCCGATTGTTTCGTGGTGACACTATTATCATTGCCATTCACGTTTGTGTAAAGGATATGTCAATTTGAAATCCGTCTTCCCGATTTATTACTATCAAAACATGCTTCGCACTGTCCAATAAGCACCCCGACACAGGCAGACCAAGTAAATTACATCACTCTGATACCATGCGACACAGGTAAACAGCAATGGCTGACTATTGTCCCGATTTCTGATTGGCCAGTTCAGAAATGACGCGGGATTTCAAATTCCGGTTAGAAATGGGGGTTTGTTGTCGTAAAATGGGAGATATTTTTAGAAAATCGGGATTTCGGGGTATTTTTGCAATCCCGATCGGGATATCGGGATTTGCCTTTTCAACTGCTTGAAATCGGGAAAATCCCGCACAAATCGGGAAAGTTGGCATGTATGGGTCATAGTTCTCCAAAGGACAACTTACAAATTAATGAATAGTTATAATATTTGCTCTTGAAAATCTCAAACACAGTCTGTTCTACATTCAATAATGATAATCTGATGCTCTTATGGTTAATGGTTTGTTCCAGTTTTTGACCCACTCAGACCTAGGTGGTAAAAGTTTGTCCAGCTATTCATTTAGTGGGTGTCCTTCCACACCCCTTGAATGTCCCACTCCAGTTCAGGGTTTGAAATGCTGTATATTTCAACTACGCGAAGTTGTTCGGGACCTGACAATAAACCACTTCTTATGAAATACACAAAAGACAATATTGTAATATGTAGCAGTCACCCAGCCAAGTGCTGATCACTCTCACCGATGCTTGCATGATCAAGAGGGAGACTGGAAGGCAGTTTAAGTTCCCTCTATACTGTCCACTACACTACACTTCCCCCTGCTCTCAGGAAAGCTTCATCCTGAAGTCTCTGTTGAGTGTTTGGCACCTGCTCACCAATATTAATGGCATCCACCGTTACCGACAACAATCGCCCGTCGTCCATGGACAAAACCACGTCCGTATTCTACCTGAAGCAGGCCTCCCACCAAATGCCAGAGTCACTACGCTGCCTCCAATTTGTAACGTGTAGCGGTCACCCAGCCAATTGCTGATCATGCTAGCTGTTGCCTAACTTGTGTGATCAAGAGAGACCCTTACCACATTACTAGAAAAGCTAGCTCACTATAGTGAGGCAGTACAAGTTCCCTTTATACTGTCCGCTACAATATACAAATGTATACACTTAATACTGTTTAAATACACACACAAAAAGATACAATGAATGGATGTTTCTTACTACATTGTACAAAATACTTCAGAACTTTGTGCATTACTTGTCTGAGAAAATACTTACAATTAGATCCAAACTGACAACTATGCAAAAAAACAACCTCTACAACATTATTTGATAAATATTTAAAAATTTTACAAGTAAGATATATGAATATGAATGGTAGCAACATTTCTGTGCATGAGAAATCCTGCAACTAGATGTTTTAGGACTTGATAACAGATTAATAGTTACAATCTACGTAAAGAGATACAGATTAAGGTACAATCTACGTAAAGAGATACAGATTAAGTTACAATCTATGTAAAGAGATTCAGATTAAGTTACAATCTACATAAAGAGATACAGACTAAGTTACAATCTACATAAAGAGATACAGATTAAGTTACAATCTACGTAATGTGATACAGATTAATAGTTACAATCTACGGAAATAGATTGATGTGACTTGGAGAGTTGATTGTAGGAAGAAGTATAGATGCGTCCTTCTCCTAGGACAGCCGTGCCCACTCTGTCTCACAGACTGGTGGATTTTTCAAGTTCCAGTGATGTGGGGTTTGAAAGTGCCATACAGACTGATGAAGTTTTCAAGGTCCAGTGATGGGGGGTTTGAAAGGTGCCACACTGATGAGGTTTTCAAGGTCCAGTGATGTGGGGTTTGAAAGGTGCCCCACAGACTGATGAGGTTTTCAAGGTCCCGTGATGTGGGGTTTGAAAGGTGCCACACAGACTGATGGATTTTTCAAGGTCCAGTGATGTGGGGTTTGAAAGGTGCCACACAGACTGATGAAGTTTTCCAAGGTCCAGTGATGTGAGGTTTAAAAGGATGTGCAGGTACCCATTGAAAAGTAAATGGGGAGTACAATGGACTGATTATATACAATTTTTTTTATTTTAAAGCAATACTGTGGAATCATTAAAATTTGTGGTGGCTCAGTTTTCATGGGTACCCCTCACCCACGAATTTACATCCTAAACGAATAAAGACAACTACATTGTAGTATACAAGAATCTTGCAAATATAAAAATCCACGAAAATACATCCCCACGAACCCGTAAAAATTCAGCAATCCACGAAAATTGGCCCCCACGAATTTAAATGATTCTACAGTATAAAGTTTATTCATTTTCCTGAAAGAGCAGGAACCTAAATACTTTAGTTATACCCGTAATATAAGTGCAAGGCAATGTTGACGAGCAATAAGGCCCATGGGCCTTTGTTAGTCTGGACAGGGCAGTGTTGACTCACGGCCCACAGCAGCAGAACCTGGTCGTCGCTCCTTTGTTAGTCTGGACAGGGCAGTGTTGACTCGTGGCCCACTGCAGCAGAACCTGGTCGCCGCTCCTTTGTTAGTCTGGACAGGGCAATGTTGACTCATGGCCCACAGCAGCAGAACCTGGTCGCCGCTCCTTTGTTAGTCTGGACAGGGCAGTGTTGACTCACGGCCCACAGCAGCAGAACCTGGTCGCCGCTCCTTGAGAGGGATGTCCTGGTAGCAGAACCTGGTCGCCGCTCCTTGAGAGGGATGTCCTGGTAGCAGAACCTGGTCGCCGCTCCTTGAGAGGGATGTCCTGGTAGCAGAACCTGGTCGCCGCTCCTTGAGAGGGATATCCTGGTAGCAGAACCTGGTCGCCGCTCCTTGAGAGGGATGTCCTGGTAGAACCTGGTCGCCGCTCCTTGAGAGGGATGTCCTGGTAGCAGAACCTGGTCGCCGCTCCTTGAGAGAGATTTCCTGGTAGAACCTGAAAGAGATTAACAGTAGGCTGATTCATTCCCTCCCAGAACTTTAAACCAGGTAAGAATTGGGTAATCCATTAATACAGATTATGTATTGTGATAATAGGTGAAATAAGATATTGCAGCTTTTCATTGTGACAGTAACAGAATGTGAACATTTTATCAGTGTGCCATGTCATTTTGTACATATTCCTGTACTTATATTTCAGACTGCTTTGAAGTTGAAACTTATTTAGTTGTCATATAAGGTGTTCAGCTGCAAGGCAGTTGGTTATCATCTTTGTGTTGTCTGCTCTTTGGTCACATATCACTGTTTCTTGTATGACAATCTTCTACAAAGCAAATTTTGACCCAGATTTTTCTTGAAAGATGCTTTTCTGTGTAGAAAAACAAAGGTAGACAGTCATCACAAGTATATTTCTGTCTGAGAGTCATGGAGGTTAAATGGAAAAAAGTACAAAAACGTAGTCTGCATAAAGACTGTGCAGACACTGCAGTAAAACCTCACTGCATTGTATGAATCCATTACAGGTGTGCTTTTTATGCTGTATGCACCAGTAGTTGAGAAATGATGCTCTTGAAGATGAATAAAACATGGATTGCTTTAATCCACAACTGAGCAAGCAGAGAACCCTCGGCATGGCATATAGAATCCACATCACATGGATGTAAGACAAAAGCATGTTAACGATCCCTATCATGTCCTATTCTAGGTCTCCATTATCGGTCCATTCATATCGATCAAACTTCACCCAATACATGCAAGTGAAGATGCATCCGTCAGTTCTACAGATTCTCTTGTCTATAATTGTCGTCAGTTTTAGCGGCCTATCGTTATGTTACTCAAGTCATTTGTCTGACACAACACAAATAATGGAGAGAGTTCTCCTATGCTGACTGTTAAAGCATACCAGACACTGTCCAATACTCCTAAAGAGTTATGTCTCTTTGTATGATATTTTGAAAACTACTCCACAGATGTTGGCAAAAACAGTCATCAAGGCACTTTCCCATTGAGTGACTTCATAGCATTAATATGCAACTGGAAGAATCACAAAAATAGAAGTAGTCGGGAAAAAACTTTTATTGAGTGTGAGTGACATATTGAAAGCTTGCAGTTACAGATAAAATATCCTCATTTGTCATTGGTTGATAACGTAGATTGCGTCTGTAATCGTCGCATTTTGAAAATATTTGCAATGCATAGTTATGTTTAATTCTCAGTAATCCAACTCCACTCACCCAGAATATAGAGATAAAGCCGGTGATATCAAATAAAGGGCTAAATATTATGGAACAAATCAGACATGTGACATTGATGGTAATATATGATAATCTTTTAATCTTCAGCCATGCTTGGAACATTTGGATGAATTAAAATCAACAATTTGTATTTATATCTGTTATGGGTGGTAGGAAATTTTATAAAAGGACCATGCATTGTATGATTTTCTGCTTCAACGGCTTTATTATGACCTTCGTTTAATCATATGTATTGGTAGAGTGCAGGGATTTAAATCTCCGTATAATTCTTGTAGATCTATAAGAGGACATTGTCGTTTTTACAGCCTAAGAATCACATTCTATCCGGGATGGACCAGTCGTCCATGTAAACTTGGGACTTTCTGGAGAATTCTTAGGTAAGTCATTCTGATATTCAATTAAAAGAAAAGTTTATCTTTAACAATATATTCCAAATCAATCACAAAATGTTGAGGAAGCAAGGATGGAACCACCCACTATGCAAAACCACCTGTTGAGCAGAAAGTGGCACTTTAAACTGATAAGTTTAATAGTTGATTATATGATGGTATCCTTTTGAAGTTTAATTTTACACAAGACTAGTTGATTTTTGTTCAGGTACTGAAAGTGATTTCATTAAGCCTTTTCAATATTTAATGCTGAAAGAACTAGAAGGTTATTTGGTCCAAAGTCGGTCTAATTTAAAGATAAACTTTTTGCATGAATTTGTTGTTATTAGATGTGTAAAACTATTAATTACAATTTTAGCAGTGAATGATGAATTGATGATATTTGACATTTTAAACATTTTCTATTTGAATGACTGCCTGAAATGTTAACCTTTTTGACAATTGTCAAGAAAAAAAAAAAAAAATCTAATTTTTTTTAAAATCACATTCCAAAAATGGAATTAATTCTGAGAAAATATGATGTTATTTTAATTTTAAAATTCAAATGTGGAACTTACTGAATTTTAGAGAAATGAAAGAATGTTCAGAGGCGGAAGTCAATGAAATGACTTTTATTGTCTAACCTAGCCCTTTAAGTAAATTCAAGGAATAAAAATCATATAGGCATGTTATTTAATATGTGTGTTTTATTTATCAGAGAAGAATGTAATAATTATAAGGTGTGGTTGATGATTTGAAAATTTAACATTTGAAAACTTAAGCTAAAGATTTTAAAGGGGTGTAATTATTTTTGAAATATTTAAAAGATGTGAATTTTAGGGGGTGATTTTGGACAGTGATCAATTTATGCCCAGAATCATCACCTGGTTAAACATTATCACCACTCATTGATTTCAAATGAACCAAAGATAAATTTCAACACTTCATAATATCATATAAAAAAATGATCAAAGCTTCGTATTCTACCAATAAATTAGAATTCAAATAGATAGAAATGAGATTAAAGATCAGGTTTGCTCAGTTGATCATGTGCTGCTCCGTTGTTAACTTTTTAACTTAATGAGAAAATTATACTTTTGAAGGATGTCTTCTTGTCACATTTCAAGCACATAACAAACACGGATCAGGGGAGTAAGAACCGTGGAATGTATTAATCTCTGTTAGTCACACGTTTTCTATTTGGCTTTCCCCCCAGGTGTATTGCTGTAACAAGTACTCATCTAGTGTTTCTGGGTACTTGAGAATGGCACATCTATTTATCTGTGGGTTTTGGGTTGGTTTTTTTCAATGGAAAGAAAAATTACGGAAATTTATTATGATGAGTTAAGTGGGTATATTTGAAAGCAAAATGACATTGTGATGTATTGATATGTAGATATGTTGTCTGAAAAACAAATTTTGGTATTGAATAAATGGTATATGTCATTGTATTTGAGCTGACAGATTCTTAGGTAAGGTAGTACACAGAATATTTGTGAGTTTTGAATTCAACAATTTAGAAGCATTTATATTTAACGTGCACTCCCTGAAATCTGACTCTCGGTAAGATTTTTTATCACTCTTCATGTTTATTTTATAAAAGATAAAAATGAAAAAATGAAACGCTCTGGGTTTGATCTAAAGTGACAGAAAATGATATTTTTCCAGGTAGGGTGAGATGTTTTCCTCCCTTTTTGACCAGTTTTCCTCTGATTTCTGAGGAATTCAGTCACACCCCTGTTATATAGTGTTATCCAGAATCGTACAGTGCAACCTAACATACATTGTGATGTTTTAACCACTCTTACACACAGTGTCAAGACTTACACCACGATCACATGATCTATGGATGACATAGTATGAACTAGATTTAACAGTGCACCTCCCTGCTTCAGACAGTGAATCACCCGCTCCGAACTTCACAGCTGTAACCCTTTTATGTTCTGACCAGGACAGTTGATGTATACATTGATTACTTGATGAAACCTGGCCCTTTCCTCCTACCTTGACCCATTATGAGCCAACCTGTGTCTATCAATACAGTGGCACCTCATTAATCAGGACACTTTTGTTCCGGACGGAATCATCTGGATTGTTTCTGTTGGAGCTTTGTTCAGGGTTTCAGTGCACAGGATGTATTGAATCCTATGTATAGAACAAAGCATAGAATATGTTGAATTAATCTTTAGTAAATCTTAAGGTTTCTTGCTTAGAAAACATAGGAAAATTTAAATAATTATGCATATGATGCCTAACATCAATTCATGCCTTTCTGTGCGCATTGTGTTTCAAAGTACATATGTATGTGCTGTAAAGCCCTTTCACTTTGTAAAATGCATGGACAAGTGATGTTTCATCAGTGGTAACACACATCTTATAGGAGGCTTGAATGTAGAGCAGATGCCAGTAACCACCTTCATACTGAGTTCAGAGCCAGTTCCAGGGTTTAGTGGTACAGGGTCTGGATACAGTCTGAAGGTTAAGGACTCCCTCTTGATAGATATTGGCTGAGCATGATAGACTCCTTTTTATGAAGAGCTTTTGATAGACCAGGTGTGTTTGAGGGGAGTAGTCTTTTAGAATCCCTTGGTGTATAGAGAAAGAAGTGTTAGAATTATTTGATGTGAGGAGAGCAGTCTATCAGAATCCCTTGATATGAGGGGCAGTGTCCTATCAGAATCTCTTAGTGTGAAGGGAGTAGTCTATCAGAATCCCTTGGTATAAGGGGAGTAGCCTATTAGAATCCCTTGATGTGAGGGGAGCAGTCTATCAGAATCCCTTGATGTGAGTGGAGCAGTCTATCAGAATTCCTTGATGTGATATGGGAGTAGCCTATCAGAATCCCTTAATGTGAAGGGAGCAGTCTATCAGAATCCCTTGATGTGAGTGGAGTAGCCTTTTAGAATCCCTTGATGTGATATGGGAGTAGCCTATCAGAATCCTGTGGTGTTACTCTTAAAAGGACTGATTCACGATTTTCCAAAAATTTTGTTTTTTACTTTTAATGATCAAAATCTACTGTCTAATATGTTTAAAAGATTTCACATAAAAATTAAGGTTATACATTATCACAGACGCTCATTTTAGGGAGTTTATAAAAAATATTATTTGTTTTGTAAACAAAGATTGTGGTGTTATTGTTTACGAAATTTTCAAAAGAAATGGATATTGATAAATGTTCATCATATCTTTCACATTTCAACCATTCTTTGGGTGAAATGTGTCATCTAAAAGTTAAAATTTGTGACTGCAGAATTACAAAATTATTGTTTCACTGGTTTGTTTGTATACATTAAAAGACCCGAGTCTTTGTTTACATTTCATAGATTTAAGGCTAAAATATTGCTTTTATTCTTGCATTCAGAAAGTCAAAATTCTGGCTGTCAACATTACGGTAAATGAGTTATATATTTTTAATGTTTATCATCTAAAAATGAAAAATATTTTTCTCAAAAATCATGAACCAGTCCTTTTAATGTGAAGAGAGAAACATACATGTTAGAATCCCTTAGCTAATGAATATGACTATTTAAAAAGTAGCTTGTCAAAATGCTTCAGATTAACCAAGCCACTATTGAGGTTGTAAGATTGAAACTTATATTTTTACGAAACATATCAAGGTCATTTTGTACAAGGTAATTTAGATGTTAGTTAATATTTTCTGGTTTTTGAGGTTTTCACTGGATGTGGTTTTATTACTGAGAATTTATTAGTAGGCTGGACCATGACTGTTTGAGTGCTCCATTCAGGTTATCAGAGATGTTAGCAGTGTTTTTTGCACACATTCTGTTTGTTTAGAGATGTAAGATAAGTCGTCGATTTCTTTGTATGTTTCCCCACTCATTGACTACATTACTTTTTACTGTGGAATGTAAGCTGCTTCTATTGTTCTTTGTGTGGGGTTGGATGTTCCATCTTTCCGCAAGTGTTCCACACCAATGAATTTTCTATCACGACATTAGACAATATGTTATAGTATAATTTTCTTCATGCAAATTTTCACTTTCTTGAATTCCATCATTAATTTGTTTGTGTTTACTTTCAATTTTTGTGTCAACGAGAAATGCTTGTACAGGTGTATTACAGTGTACATCCAAATTTTTCTGAAAAATCTTTCATTTGTGATGAAAAAGCTTGACAAAATTATTTTCAATCTACCATTATCATTCTTCATCCATGAAGGGTACTAGGTAGGGCTAGGACAATATCACAATAAAATAGCTTCTAAAGTGCTTCTATGATAAATTCTTTTTAATTTTGTTAGACTGAGATTTAAAAACAATAAATTGTATGTGCCTGACTTTTGTTCTGAGTGGATGAGAGCCATATATTATACAGATCACTTAGTGCTGTCTTTTCCATGGAAACATGCTCAACACCAGGTGACTATGTTAGGATTTTAACAAGCAACCATTCAAAGCCCATTTTAACTGACTGGACCACTGAAACCATGTGCTGAATCCTAACATTGAACAAAGATGTTCGCTCAGATACTTGTTACCTTTTACAAAAGACAGTCTTTAAGGTTTTTTTTCTCTTAATTAGTATTCAGATTGGTAATTGCTGTGACATAATAATCTGGAGTAAACCTAAATAAGACAAGAACATACCGACTACACCTTTATCTGTCAAAGTCTGAACAGCACATCATCTTTATCCATGGACAATTTTGACAAGCAAAAGAAATTTGCAACAAAGATTATGTGTGGTAATTTTTTGATGGAAAAATGAACTACTTGAGAGTAAAGAGGCAGTCACAGATAACACAAATGGGGCATTATTTTTGCCATGAAATTGCTGGATTACAATTTCAGGAAAATATACATCATTATTCATGCAATGCGTATATAAAAAAAGAGAAAATGAAATATGTGGTGATTGAAGCTAATCATATTTTTATAGGGTTTACAATCAGTTTTCAAAAGATAATTGGCCTGCATGTCAAACTGTATCTTTCTGCATGTCGACCAGATTCTTCAAAAACTAATATGCACTTAAAAACAAAGTACAATGAAAATTTGTTTCTTAATTTTTTTGTGTGGAAAATAATTAGATTTTTGAGTGGATGATCATGGACAGTTAATGAAAATCCCATAAACTTGAGAACTGAATGTTGAGAAGGCAGTTTGTGTTGGGGTAGAATTTTGCAATGCTTAACCACGTGCTATATAATTCTTTTAAGTTTTGAATTAGATGTCAATTGTTCCACAATAACTAATTCAATAAGTATCCTTTGATAAACAGACATTAACGATATAGAATTCCAAGTTGAAATTCTAGAATGCTAATGATTTGACATGCACCTCTGGACCAATGAGGAATATCAACTATTCATAGAAGGATGTGTTTCATTGTTTTTAGGCAATGATGAACTTGTGATAAACCCGAACTCTTTTGTACCAAATTTGTACTGTTGTATCTGTATTTGGCAGTCATCGCAGTGACCCTCATTGTACCAGGTATTGAATATTAGGTCTCCATATTTACACCTTCACAAAGCAGAGCAATTAATTATCCATGGGTACATGTAGGTGACATTGACAATATTAATTTACTGGCCAATGGACCAGGCCTCGTCCATGTTCACAAACATGTAGAGCTGCACCTTTAGACATAGTCTTTAGAAATGTTTTATAATGCTTCTTCTTAGGTCCAAAATAATCAATTGTGTTGTTCCAAGTACGTGTACATACAGAGAAATAGAGCTGGGTGGTCTTTTTTTTAATGGATGAAGTATTTATTTAATGATGAATTTAAAAAAAACCTGGAAAACATGCATGATTGCTATGATACTGAAATAGTGTGTAAATATCACTCAAAAATATAATGCTGTCCATACTTTTTGACATATTAAATATCACAGCATCATCAACTTTTGGGGGTATAACCAATAATTGAACCTGATCTCGAGCTTAAAAAATTAGTTAGGGGATCAAAAAATGGAGTAGGTTGGGAAACTGAAACGACACAATCATTTTTTAATGCCCTGATAGCATTTGATGTCATCTTAAATATTTACAAAAAGGTTTTGTTAAGGAAAATTAGATTTAGTAGACAAAAACTGAAGAGGTAAGGGCACAATTGGTGGTCTTTCATTGTCAGATAAAAATGTTCAAGTTTCCATGTTTTTTTAAGAAAACAGAGATTTTAAGGTCCTGAATGGATGCTTGATGGAAATTGATAGCATGTTATAAATGCCCAAATGTGAATAAGACACACAAGAATAAAAAAGATCTTGACATTTATGAGATTATCTGTGACCAGACTATATTGAATTAATTGCTAAATTGTGCTCGGAGAATACATACTGCACAAAGAGACAAAACACAATTACATCATCACAACAATGAGAGGCACGGCAGAGAATGAAAAAATTTGATCGGGATGACAGACAATTGTTTAATGTTTGACAAGAGACATAAAATGAATATCCCAATAAGTATATAGAATTCCATAACAGTGATAGAAATATTGAATATGGTGTCCTTCCTCTAGGATTAATAACTTGATTTGATTCATAAATTTCTAAAGCATCGTGAATATCTACTGGCACTACCATGATCCAGGGACATGAGAAGACCAAGCCAGTCAAACATTAATCATGGCATGTTATTATTTATCCTTTTAAAATCATTATGATATTGATTTTGGATGACAGCAATCGCCAAGCACAATATAAAACAATTCAATCAACCACAAATACCCATATATATATACTGAAAAATTCCATGTCAAAGTGGTGCTAAATATCTTTGCGTCTTTCTTGATATTTCAAATACCAGTTCTGTAAATCAGTTACATTTCGCAAGACTTTTTTTTTTTTTGGTCCTTAACTAATCGGATTCATCAACGAGAAATAAATTTTTGCGAATATTCAATTTGTTCACCATTACGAATAGTGTTACATATGCATGATAATTCCTGAGAACCGTATTTTTGCGTTAAGGTAACCTTTGTAAATTTATTTCAAGATAAAGATTTCATGAATAAAAAGTGATTGATGACGATATATATAGTATGAATAAGGTTGGGATTGATTTAATTCTTTTAAAATTGGTGTGTGATGAATACATGATCTTTTGTGTGTCCAGGGAAAGATGAACCCACATGCATATAAAAATAGGATATTTTAAAGATCATACAATAGAATGGTGTTTTTAGGGAAAGGAAGTTCAAGAATGGTCAGATTCCTGAATACTGTCAAAGTTCTCTTACTCATCAGATTGAAGATTGGTTATTGCTTTTGATTTGGAGATGAAAAACAGCATAGTTTTTGGAAAATGTTTTGTCATGGAAGAGTTTCAAATTGGGTATGACACCTCCTGAATGCAAGGTTTTCCCCATATGAATATAGGTTTTTATGTCAGATGTGTAAATCATCTTTCAGTTAAAAAATAAGTTCTAAGTGATTTTAAGAGCACATATCCTATATCATTTACTTATACAAATGTATCCCAAATTGCAATGGCATACTGTTTGCACTAAAATGAGGTCAAGGTCAAAGTTGTTCTAGATGTTATTTTTTTTTTTTTTTGGCAGAATAAAACACCAATGAATCAAACCTATGAAATTATAACCAACCAAGCACAAACATTATCAGATTGAACCACTCAGGGCAATCAGGAGACCTATTGTGATATCTATTTTTGTTCATCATGTTTGTCCACATTAATTTTGAAATTTTTCAATTTCTGTTCAGATACTTTTGAACCTATCTGTGTCAATTTTGAAATATAATTAATATGCAGAATATGGGCCGTGAATTATTTTGTTATTGTCTGTGACTCTCTCTCTCTCTCTCTCTCTCTCTCTCCCCCCCCCCCCTATCTTTGACATCTAACTGACAATATATAATACTAAACTTTTATGTATAAAGCATTTCATAGACATTTTATGTATAGTATTGTTATTGTCTTTGCTTCTAAATAATGAATAACATCGTATGGAAATTTTTCTCTGGCAGACAAAAGCTCAAGACTGGGCCATATCAACTATTTCTATAATCTATGTAAGCATGTTTTGTGTGGAATAAGATTTGTGCATATGTAAAACACTGCAACATGCAGTTATCACTTGGATAAAAAATAAAACTTTCATTTTTTTTAAAATGAGTGGTTATATACGATGAATTCATGGCAATACAAAATTTGACAAAGTTAAATGTTCATATTCACTCTGATACAGTATTTGAGGCCCATTTAATCAGGTTTTTAATGGAATCTACGCTATCATAGGCTAATGTCACTGATACAGCAGAATTTATGCCCCCATCCCCCACCCACCCACTTGTTAAAGAGATAGTAAAGCTCATTTTGGTGGGAAAAATTTTCACCCCAATCATCTTATTTCTTTCTAATATCATAAAAATTTATATAGTTGAATGATATTTATCAACTTTGAAATGATTGCATGTTTGTCAAAATTTACTCTAGGAGCTAATTTATATATGCCAATTGAATTCTTCTCCAGGAAGCAAACATTCAGGGGATGTAATTGTTTTAGATTTGGAAATAAATGCAGATTAATGCATAATTTTTTTTATTATTTACAGAAATTGACTTGTTTGAATCAATTAGACTCATTTTATTCTTTAAAATATTTTAAACAAAATGACCTTTACTATCCCTTTAATAGCAGATAAACTGATAGTGACTCGGGTGAGCGTTGCAGACCACAGGCCTCTTGCTGGTCATCACGACACTGATCTTTTCTCAACAGGAAGTGTGCTATGCTGTATTCACCAGTTAGACATAAGTTAGGAGACCATAATGGCAGGAAAAACCATTGATGTCAACAGAAGGCTCGTTGTCTCAAGCATTTACATTGCATTATGGTTGGCAATCAATGGTTTTGTTAGGGAAAATTTACATGCTCTGGATTAATTGTTGTTTAAGATACACAACAAGTTAATCACTCTCAACCAAGACAAACCAAAGGTAGTGAACTGAAAACTTTGTCCCAAATGAAAGTCATAATATCGCTTAATTTTCTGCAATTACAATGCACAATTTATGAGAATACGAGATTGATGCGAAATATTGGATGTATATTTGTAATTGATTTTACTTGATCAGGTAATTTATTGCACTAGTTTGCAACAGTAATCATAGCTTTGATTTGGTTGGAACAAGATGCTTTTCTTTTATCACTGAACTATTATGTAATTATGAGATGAATTTTATGCCATATCACGGGATATTTCCTTTGACCTTGATTGTGTAGAAGTGACAGGGGTGGTGCACTGACATCCTAAGTAGCAGAATCAATGTAATTGAGAAATACATTCAGCACTAATTAGGGTGTGTTTTTCTTCCCTAATTCTACAGGTCTGTTTTTTGTCAATGCACACCAGACGTGTAGCAGGAATTATCTGATGTACCCTTGTGACAGGTTCCGTAAAAAGCAAGCTGTATCGCTCCATCAATATTAAATTTCCTGTCCACTGCAGTCGTCATGGAATTGTTTCAATGAGTGCATCACATTTTGTGTAAATACAGAAAAATTACAATGTTTAATGCTTTGTACTGTTACATGAAGTTGAACATTTCTTTGTCCTGGGTGTTGATAATAGATTTATGATCCTGCATAAAGAGACGATGAGATAATGTTTCGGTTGCGTGTGTCTACAGTGTAAGCGGAGATGCTGTGTAAATAAGCTGTGTTGGAATTCTTCCTATACCAGCTTACTGGTGCGATTAAATGTAAATGTATTTTCACATGTTAAAGCGTCCTAAGAGTGACAGCTACGATTACTTTATGATCAGAGATTTGTTCCGTTTTATTGTCATCCTCTGTTAATACCTGCTCATCGAGGTTTTTCCCGTCTCGGCCAGACTTATACCTGCATTACTGCGCACTGCCATCTGCCCGTGAGTTTGATTTTTGGAATCCTCTTAAGAGACCAGTAATTGATACGTTTATACAATGTACCCTTGAAATGATGTAGTAGGATTTTTTGGTATAGAAATGGCCTGCTGTTGCCTACATGTCTGTGTCAATATCTTGTCTTTGAAAATTTAATGTAGCTTTCACATCTAATCCTTTCTGTACTGTCCATTTGGAATCACATTTTTAACCATAAAGGGAATGGAAGACCACACATTTTTACCTTCCTTATTCTTAATACCATGTTTCCGAAAATAGAATAGTAATTAGAATAAAAGACGCATTATTACAGTTTTCCTGAAATACTTTTATTTGTAATCAATTGCATGTACACATTTTATTTGGCAGCTCACCGGTGATGATAGAGTACTGGTTAGGGCACTCACTATTTCAAGTAAAAGGTCCGGGGTTTGATCACTTGCGACTGTGTCAAACCTAAGACTTTTGAAATAGTGACTTTTCATTCACAACGTGCCCAGCACTAGAAGTGAAAGTTATGAGTATTTCAGATTAGCTGCAGAACTGATCTGTCCCAATATTTTCTAAGAGAGCTAACAGTTCTGCAGATAATTTCAGATGAGATCTTAAAACAGATGTCTCATTTTTACTGTAGGCACAATTAAAAATAACCTCATTGCTAAATGACCACAAGCACCATACCTAGGTCAAAAATTTGTGGCACTTCACATGAGCTGGTGACATCTAAGTGAAAGATTCTTGATTGGGACGTATAAACAAGAAACAAGCTAAAAATGTGGTGAGTTCTTGGCAGTTGTTTCTTTACAACTCTTGTTATATTCTAGGTTTACAAACTTTTACATCAACATTGTGAGGATAAACTTCCTTTACAGAATCCTAGGTTGTAACAGTTTGTGTGGTGGATCCAAGGGAGACATGGGTGGAATGGACCACCAATTCAAATTATTTCCCTATAGCTTCCTATTGCTGGTCATTCAATGTTTTTGTGTGGTTTTGTATCATCTTCGTTTCCTTCTGTCAGTGCATATGTAACCTTGATGTAGGGAGAGGGCTAAAATAGGCTATGCCTGCTGCCCGATCCCAATCACTTTGTGAATGAAATATAGTTTAAATAAATGAATATGTGATCAGTTTGTCCATGCTTTGATATCAGGACATTGTATATTCAGAACTTTTCATGACCTGTGTATTAATTACGGCTATACCCTGTAGGGTGGATGCAGATTTTACTATCAGTTCCTATTGTATCTTAACTGAAACTTCAGAGGCATTTACCAAAACTTGAAAAATCTTCAGGATTTAATAATTAACATCTCTTTTTGCAATTCTTGATGTATTCTCTTTTTGCAATTCTTGATGTATTGACTTTTTCATTTGTTAGTAAATAAAGCCTTGAATCGGTACAATATGTATGTTTGAACTTTTTTTTGGCAGGCTTCATTTCATTGCATAGCATGTTTAAGAGTGTAATTTTAAACTCCCTGTCAACTGCATCAAGCACCTTAAAAAACCTTCTCAAGTTGTCAAAAATGTACTTCAAGTAGGAATTCTGGCAAATTGAACTACTGAATGAATTAAGTAACAATAAGGCAAATAAGTTAAGCCGCAAGTAAATACCGTGTTGACAAAGCGATGAACAGAAGTAGCATAATCAAGCTGTTTGTTCGGGATCTGTTTCTGAAGTGTCTGACGAAGGCCGGAGAATATGTAAAAAATTCAATTTACAGGTGTATTCACTCCCCCATTCCTTTGAAATGACCACTTTCCAGGTAAACTGACCATGTAATTAGCCCCAAATTTGAGGCTGCGTGATTTTTATGAAGCTGTTAGTGTGGAAGTTTTTTGGTCATTTTATTGACACCGAGGTCCAGGTCAGATCTAATCTGTTTTTGTCCTTGCCTCTCATTAATGACCAGTGTCCTCGTTTGATTGGAATGATAACAGGCTCAGGTACAAGGTTCTTTCAAGTACATTTGAGGGATTTGGACAAGAGACGTCTAAAAACTGATATTGACTGTTTATTACTAAATTATGATGTTTCCGATTTCAAATTTTTGAAATTATATGATCTACTAGTGGGGTAAATGAATAGTGCTTATAAGATTTGAAAAATGTTAAAGTTTGTAATATAAGAAAAAAATGAATCAAAGTGGATTATGAGTTGTTTGTACAGATATGAATTATGTTAAATGATAACCACTTTTGCTTGATTTATTGTTCAAATTAGCTTGATGACCTCTTTAGACATTTTTCTGGCTTACCAATATCAGAACATGAAAAAAGACGTTTCAAACCCCCTAATGTCAGGCAGGCTCCATTAAGTCTTTTGGTGGGCGGATATAGAGCTTTAGCTAATGTAATCCAGGACAAGGAAAAAAAAGGATGAATCTGAGATATCTCTAGGGTACTTGATTATACAGATTATAATTGGGGGAATGTAAACAGGTGATCATAATAATGCAGGTCCACTGCCCACTCTAACTGCAGACCGGTCACCTGGGGGGAGGGGAGGGGGACATGATGCATATTAACAGGTCTTTCAGTCACTAATTTGAAGACTGAGGGAAGGACTGCTGTAGTTTTGGCATGGAATCTGTACCAATTGAACTTTGTTAGAGTCCAGACTATTTGCAGATACATAATGTACATGTATCTTGGGAGTTCTGAATTGGCAATCAGTTGGGTTTCTAAGCTAGGGATTCCAGAGACTTTGTTGATATTGAAGCTAATGGCAAATAAAAATCACATAAATTGGATTTTGGGAGCAAACATCAGTGACAAGGTATCTGATGTTTCGTTGTGATGGGATAAGTGTTCTACATGATGTTTTCTTTGTGATGGGATAAGTGTCCTACATGATGTTTTCTCATTAATTTAGGAGAAATCAAATATCAGTTGACATACACACAAGTATCTCTGTAGGAAACTGGAAAGAAATTTTCACACATATATGATTGATATATATTGTACGGCACCCACCGCCTAGCAAGATTGTCAAACCAGTGCATAAGTCCACTCGGCCACAACGACTTCCCTATATATATATATATATATATATATATATATATACTGAAAATTTTCAGTACCTAGTTGTGATTATTTAGTGCTTTATATATATATATCCAACAATGACTAAGTACACATGATCCACATTTAATTAATATATATTTATATATACTCGTATATATACTGAAAACCAGTTTTATTTCTGTACGAGAAGTTATCGCTTAATAAGGTTCACAAGAACCACTTTATCTCAAATATTTCTCGCTGCGAATCAGACCTTGAATGTATTTTGTACGTTTAAGATTTTTTTTAGCCACAAAAATTAGTCATTGCGTACCAGTTTATCACAAGTAAATTGCAAAATTAAGTCATCAGGAATAAAAGTCGGTTTACAGTAAGTCAATTGCGTGTACGTCGAGGACTCCTTTTTCAGAGAAATTTTTAGGAACTTCACATTGATCCTCTAATAAGTTGAAATGAATTTTTGATAAGATTTTCTGACAACTTGATACCTTAGATTACCCGTAAACTTTGTTAATACCTATTTACTAGCAGGAATTGTTTCTCTTTGATGTATATAATTTCTAAACGTTGATCTTAATCGTTATTACCGATAACTCCATGTTGATTAAATAGGAAAATGATTTTAAAGAGTTTAATTCATTATTATTTTTTCTTCATATTTTTTTTGGCATGGTGATTGGACCTATAATTCTACCACATATTTGAAATTTAGTTATGAGATGCGCACTGCCCAAGCTCTTTAATATTAGGGGAGCTCACTGCCCAAGCTATCTCTCCAGTAAAGCGTGGTCAAATATAATGAGATAATCAATTAATTACTGTAACTTAATTGTGAATCGATATCCATGCAGTTGCCCCTTTAATCATATGAAAAAGATGCACCAATTGAATAATGCAATTTGTGTTTGTTTAATGACACACGCCCCTGTTTTAAATAAAATGTATTTAGACGGGACGTATTATGATACAACGATGTCTGTACATCTGTTCTGTGTTTTCTGTTTCTAAATTCATTTCTCTGTCACATACATGTATCAAGCTGAAACTTGCTGTGTAGCTTCTTTGTGGATCACTCTAGATCATGTTCCAATATTGATACATTTCGACCTCTCTTGCAGGAGTTTTGCCCCTTTATTTGAAAATTATTGTTATATGAAGAGTACATAATTTGTCCAGCAATCGAACTTCTCCCACAATTTTCAAGGGAGGACCATCTTGTTTTATTGTGTTTTTATGGATATCGAAGATGTACATGTAGCAAGGATTTTGATTTTCTTCATTTTTTGAGAAAATTACAGGGTGTTAAACTTAGTCCGTTTAGAGAAAATATTATGAATTAAGATATAGTACATAATTTGTCTGGTGAACTCCTCACAATTTTCAAGTGAGACGACCCCCCCCCCCCTTTTTTTTTTTACAGAGTATTTGTATGGGTATGGAAGACATGCATGTGGCAAGGATTTTTATTTTCTTCTATTTTTGAGAAAATCACATGTTGAACGCAGTCCGTCTTGAGGAAATATTATAATTTAAATGAAGGACATGGTTTGTCCTCATAACTCCTCTCACAATTTAGAAGCTAGGGTCTTTGTAAATAACTTGGAAGCTGTGCTTAGTACAAGGATTTTGATTCTCATTTTTTTTCTTTGATATTTTAAATATTTACAGGTTGTTGAACTTGGTCAAATTTGGGGAAATATATTACACACAGAACTCTTGGTTTGTCTATCTATACCTTCTTTCACAGTCCTTTATTCAAATGATGCAAAGAAAATATATCGCAACCTGATGATGGCTGATACTACCTGACGTAAAATTCCACAAATTATGGCTTAATTAAGAAAAACACCCTATGTTAGCATTTTCATGGGTATCTCTTATGTACCGTTTGTTTTATTCTGATCAAGTATGGAATTACAGAGGATAAAAGAATAAGTGTGTCTTAAAACTCAAAGCAGACTTGAAAGATTTTGTAACAGAAACTACAAACCTCTCTACCCACCCACCCCACCCATAAAATAATGTTCCACCATGAATCACAGGTTTGTTTACTGTGACAGGGAGTTACAAAAGTCATCAATTAGAAAAGTGGAGACACATTGTAATCCATTCCCTTGATGATTGCTGTGAAGCAGAGGTATTTAGTTGCTGCCAGGGGTCTCTTTCAGATATATAAGTATACCTCTCAAGTAACAAAACACAAACCTGACCAGGTATTTCCACTTAGTTTTTCAGTGAATTGATCACTAATCTGACTATGTTTAGCCAGGCACAACCCTTCAGCAGTATTTCTATGTATTAATGAAAGTGTTGTTCACCAGAACACAATTGCAAACTATGATATAAGTGTAATTGGAATCAATTTTCTATCAGTGCTGAAGGAGAGGCCTTTAAGGTTTATACGGTATATTGACACAATTAAATAGTAATGATTACGTGAATTAAGGATGAACGACACATCCTCAGAATGGTCGATTTGCTTTTGATCTATAAATGAAAAAATAGATTTCAGTCTTTTGTCCATTTATTCTCTATTGCCTAATTGATTAGCTCACTGGGTTAATGAGTGACTGCATGTTGAACTGTAGGTCTTGCAGGGGTTTTTATTTTCTTCTGCTTACATTCTACGAAAACTGCTTTTTTTCATTAGATAATTGTAAGGTCGTTCTTGGCACACTGATTTTGACTACAGATAACTCGGTTTACCTGATCAGGATATAGGGCTCACGGCAGGTGTGACAGGTCGACAGGGGATGCTTACTCCTCCTAGGCACCTGGCCTGGAGGTTATAAAACATTTACCGTACTCAAACTCAGACTTTGCCATTTTTGTTTTGAGTATAACTCAGAGCAAGCTTCAAACCAAACACGACAAATCTTGAGCATGAACTCCATTTGAGTCTGAGAATGATTTTATACAAGTTGTATAACCTTCACTTTTGAGTATGAGTACGATTTAGAACACAGAATTTGAGTCTGAGTATGAAAACATGCTCAAAAAAGTTTTATAACCTCAAGGCCTGATCCCACCTCTGGTGTGTCCAGGGGTCTGTGTTTGCCCAACTATCTATTTTGTATTGCATATAGGAGTTATGAGATTGATGACTGTTCGTTATCTTCACCTTTCATAATGTAGATTTTAAAGTTTTCAAATTCAAATATTATTGTATATGTATTCTCCACTTTACAATCATAACAGTTTCCTCTGTTATGGTGTACATCTTAATTCTATGTTTCTTAATTTCTGTTAAGGTTTTTCATAAAATCCTGAAGTCAAAATGCCGAGTATGTCATCATAGTAGCATGTTGTTCATCAAGATGTAAATTATTATTATACATTTACCGCATCCATTTCTCGTGCAAGTGAGTAAAACGACTCGGGGTGAACACAGTGATCCATGGGCCCATGGAATTCTTAATTCAAAGCCCTTATTCTCGAAAGTAAATTGACGTGAAATTTCATTCATCATGATCTGCTAGTCTGTCACATCAAAAGCATTAAACCTAGTCCCTAACTGTACAAAAACATGTTTCTTTATGTCATGGTTAATGTTAAGCATGTATATCCTTTTGATTAACCTGCAAAAAAGAATGCCCAAAATGGGAGACCGTAAGTCTTTGAATTTTTTGTTTCTCCTGAGGTTTTGAATTGTTTTATTCTAACTTGGATATGAATATTACCTCAATCTGAAGAAATTGTTGACAATAAGCAAACTGATGTAGCTCAAAATTTGATATTAAGGATAATGTATGAAATATCCATTCAATGCTAGCTGACCACCATTGATTTTATGATATCTGTTTCTGTATTACATAAAGTGAGATGATTTGTGATAAATGTACTAGATAAATAAAATTCATGCAAGCATGGATAATTACATTGATATGAAGAGCTCTTCATGGTGTGTCTATGGAACCAGAAGAGATGCTCAAGGTTGATGTGCACTTGAGTATAATTTGCCATTTATCCCTCCGTAATAAGACAACCAGTCCAAAATAGCCATGAAGGACGACAGAAACCATAGACCGTCAGACATCTTGAAAAATGGCACCCTCATGAATACAATTGATGTTAACAAATGACCCATTAGGAATATGTAATATGCCATAATGGACCTCAAGGCAAAATTTACTTCCTATGTTCTGCCAAAATAAATACCTACAGTCAACTCTGAATACATCGAAGGTATTTGATATTAACTAAGATTTTAAGGCAGAGAAAATGATGTAGGGAAGTTTTTAAATTTCAAAGTAAGTGATATTTCAAAATAACCAAATTCAGTATAAGTGGAGTAAGCTGTATTTATTCAAAAGATTGCATTATATGTGTTCTTTGTAGGTCAAGATTTCTGACTGTGGGAATATTGTGCACATTCACTGGTTCTGTGAGTGTGAGATCTCTGACTTTGATAAAAATTAAACTCACTGGTTCTGTGAGTGTGAGATTTCTGACTGTGATAATATTAAACTCACTGGTTCTGTGAGATTTCTGACTGTGGTAATATTAGTCACTGGTTCTGTGAGTGTGAGATTTCTGACTGTGGTAATATTACAGTCACTGGTTTTGTGAGTGTGAGATTTCCTACTGTGGGAATATTTCAGTCACTGGTTCTGTGAGTGTGAGATTTCTGACTGGTAATATTACAGTCACTGGTTCTGTGAGATTTCTGACTGTGGGAATATTACAGTCACTGGTTCTGTGAGTGTGAGATTTCTGACTGGTAATATTACACTCACTGGTTCTGTGAATGTGAGATTTCTGACTGTGGGAATATTACAGTCACTGGTTCTGTGAATGTGAGATCTCTCACTGGGGGAATATTACAGTCACTGGTTCTGTGAGTGTGAGATCTCTGACTGTGGTAATATTACAGTCACTGGTTCTCTGAGTGTGAGATTTCTGACTGTGGTAATATTACAGTCACTGGTTCTGTGAGATTTCTGACTGTGGTAATATTACACTCACTGGTTCTGTGAGTGTGAGATTTCTGACTGTGGTAATATTACAGTCACTGGTTCTGTGAGTGTTAGATTTCTGACTGGGGGAATATTACAGTCACTGGTTCTGTGAGATTTCTGACTGTGGTAATATTACACTCACTGGTTCTGTGAGTGTGAGATCTCTGACTGGTAATATTACAGTCACTAGTTCTGTGAGTGTGAGATTTCTGACTGTGGGAATATTACAGTCACTGGTTCTGTGAATGTGAGATCTCTGACTGGGGGAATATTACACTCACTGGTTCTGTGAGTGTGAGATCTCTGACTGTGGTAATATTACAGTTGCTGGTTCTGTGAGTGTGAGATCTCTGACTGTGGGAATATTACAGTCACTGGTTCTGTGAGTGTGAGATTTCTGACTGTGGGAATATTACAGTCACTGGTTTTGTGAGTGTGAGATTTCTGACTGTGGTAATATTACAGTCACTGGTGTTGTGAGTGTGAGATTTCTGACTGTGGTAATATTACAGTCACTGGTTCTGTGAGTGTGAGATCTCTGACTGTGGGAATATTACAGTCACTGGTTCTGTGAGATTTCTGACTGTGGGAATATTACAGTCACTGGTTCTGTGAGTGTGAGATTTCTGACTGGGAATATTACACTCACTGGTTCTGTGAGTGTGAAATTTCTGACTGGTAATATTACAGTCACTGGTTCTGTGAGATCTCTGACTGTGGGAATATTACAGGCACTGGTTCTGTGAGTGTGAGATTTCTGACTGTGGGAATATTACAGTCACTGGTTTTGTGAGTGTGAGATTTCTGACTGTGGTAATATTACACTCACTGGTTCTGTGAGTGTGAGATTTCTGACTGGGAATATTACAGTCACTGGTTCTGTGAGTGTGAGATTTCTGACTGGTAATATTACAGTCACTGGTTCTGTGAGATTTCTTACTGTGGGAATATTACACTCACTGGTTCTGTGAGATTTCTGACTGTGATAATATTACAGTCACTGGTTCTGTGAGATTTCTGACTGTGATAATATTACAGTCACTGGTTCTGTGAGATTTCTGACTGGGGGAATATTACAGTCACTAGTTCTGTGAGTGTGAGATTTCTGACTGTGATAATATTACAGTCACTGGTTCTGTGAGTGTGAGATCTCTGACTGTGGGAATATTACACTCACTGGTTCTGTGAGTGTGAGATTTCTGACTGTGGTAATATTACAGTCACTGGTTCTGTGAGATTTCTGACTGTGGGAATATTACACTCACTGGTTCTGTGAGATTTCTGACTGTGGGAATATTACAGTCACTGGTTTTGTGAGTGTGAGATTTCTTACTGTGGGAATATTACAGTCACTGGTTCTGTGAGTGTGAGACTTCTGACTGTGGGAATATTACAGTCACTGGTTCTGTGAGTGTGAAATTTCTGACTGGTAATATTACAGTCACTGGTTCTGTGAGATCTCTGACTGTGGGAATATTACAGTCACTGGTTCTGTGAGTGTGAGATTTCTGACTGTGGTAATATTACAGTCACTGGTTCTGTGAGTGTGAGATTTCTGACTGTGGTAATATTACAGTCACTGGTTTTGTGAGTGTGAGATTTCTGACTGTGGTAATATTACAGTCACTGGTTCTGTGAGTGTGAGATCTCTGACTGTGGGAATATTACAGTCACTGGTTCTGTGAGATTTCTGACTGTGGTAATATTACAGTCACTGGTTCTGTGAGTGTGAGATTTCTGACTGGGAATATTACAGTCACTGGTTCTGTGAGTGTGAGATTTCTGACTGGGAATATTACACTCACTGGTTCTGTGAGTGTGAAATTTCTGACTGGTAATATTACAGTCACTGGTTCTGTGAGATCTCTGACTGTGGGAATATTACAGTCACTGGTTCTGTGAGTGTGAGATTTCTGACTGTGGGAATATTACAGTCACTGGTTTTGTGAGTGTGAGATTTCTGACTGTGGGAATATTACAGTCACTGGTTCTGTGAGTGTGCGATTTCTGACTGTGGTAATATTACAGTCACTGGTTCTGTGAGTGTGAGATTTCTGACTGTGGTAATATTACAGTCACTGGTTTTGTGAGTGTGAGATTTCTGACTGTGGTAATATTACAGTCACTGGTTCTGTGAGTGTGAGATCTCTGACTGTGGGAATATTACAGTCACTGGTTCTGTGAGATTTCTGACTGGAAATATTACAGTCACTGGTTCTGTGAGTGTGAGATTTCTGACTGGTAATATTACAGTCACTGGTTCTGTGAGATTTCTTACTGTGGGAATATTACACTCACTGGTTCTGTGAGATTTCTGACTGTGGGAATATTACAGTCACTGGTTCTGTGAGTGTGAGATTTCTGACTGGTAATATTACAGTCACTGGTTCTGTGAGATTTCTTACTGTGGGAATATTTCAGTCACTGGTTCTGTGAGTGTGATATTTCTGACTGGTAATATTACAGTCACTGGTTCTGTGAGATCTCTGACTGTGGTAATATTACAGTCGCTGGTTCTGTGAGTGTGAGATTTCTGACTGTGGTAATATTACAGTCACTGGTTCTGTGAGTGTTAGATTTCTGACTGGGGGAATATTACAGTCACTGGTTCTGTGTGTCTACCACTGCATGGCACATTTGATATTTCAGGAAACCACTTTCAAAATATATTTTTTATTATTTCTATTAACCACAACAACTTTCTATAAGATATCTCCATCAGTAGATACGTGTACAGTATTTAGATTTTATATTGGTCATTGGGCGTAATGTGTCCTATGGATACTAGGACTCATCGAATTGCCTGTGTTTATATGATTATTATGTCTCCCCTCTTATAGGGCAGATTTATTGTTTCCGTACTTTCAATCTGTCGGTCTGTTACAAAATCTTGTGAACGCTTCTCCTCCTGTATGGCTTATCGGATAGACTTTAAACTTTGTACAATGCTTCATTGCCATTTGCAGATGTGTATATTGTTACGACAGGAGGATCCAATTGTTATTCTTAGAGTTATCATGGTTATAGTGGATCTAAGAAAGGTGGAGGGTGTAAAATAGCTTGTGAACACTTCTCCTTTATGGCTTATTGGATAGCCTTGAAATTTTGTACAATACTTCATTATCATTTAATGATGTTCAAATTGTTCTAACCCAGGGATCTAATATTTTTCTACAATTTACAGCTAGTGGATCAAAGAGTGTTTTATAGCTTTTTTAGCTCACCTGAGCCTTTAGGTGAACTTTTCTGATCAAAATTTGTTCATTGTCAGCGTCGTTGTAAACTTTTCACATTTTCATCTTCTTCTCCAGAACCACTGGGTCAATTTCAACCAAACTTGGCACAAAGCATCCTTGGGTGAAGGGCTTTCAATTTTGTTCAAATGAAGGGCCATGCCTTCTTCAAAGGGGAGATATTCACAAAAATGCAAAATTAGGGTAGGGTCATTTAAAAATCTTCTTAAGAACCACTGGGCCAGAGGAGCTGATATTTACGTGAAAGCTTTCTGACATAGTGCAGATTCAATTTTGTTCAAATCATGGCCCCTGGGGGTAGGATGGGGCTACAATAGGGGATCAAAGTTTTACATAGAAATATAATGGGGAAATCTTTAAAAAAAATTCTTCTCAAGAACCACTGAGCCAGAAGAGCTGAGATTTACATGAAAGCTCCCTTACTTAGTGCAGATTCAAGTTTGTTCAAATCATGGCCCCCGGGGGTAGGTTAGGGTCACAATAGGGGATCAAAGTTTTACATAGAAATATATTGGGAAAATCTTTAAAAATCTTCTCAAGAACCAATGGGTCAGAAGAGCTGATATTTGCATATGAAAGCTTCCTGACAAAGTGCAGATTCAAGTTTGTTCAAATCATGGCCCCCTGGGGTTAGGTTGGGGCCACAATAGGGGATCAAAGTTTTACATGCAAATATATATGGAAAATCTTCAGATATGGGCCAAGGTGACTCAGGTGAGCGATGTGGCCCGTAGGCCTCTTGTTTTTTTTATGTACAAGGGTATGTTCACTTTCCTTAGTACTGGTACTTCAGCATAACAGTCATTATTTTTGTATCATATATACAACAAGGACATTGGTCACATCAATGTTGAATCTTTTTCCATCTTTTTTCTCAATGCACGAAGTGCAGCTTGTAATGTTTATGTTTTTGCTCATGCTTTCTCCTCCATACCATGCAGTACATTAAGGGAAGAGGGGTGTAATTTAGAACATTTTCAATTTGGGGAGCTGGGGAGACATTTGTTCTTTCTTTTCTTTTCTTTTTTTTTTTACAAAAGCAAATTATATTTTGAATTAGGCCATGTGATATATCTGTTGAATAAAAATTGAGCGCAGCCTTGTATTTAAATGATATGTAAACCACATATATATAATATCCTATGTTTCAATCATTCAAGATTTCATTTTTTTTTTTTTGGTGCCACAGCTTTTATAGTACAAATGTGAGAAGTGCAGAAAGATGTTCCATCAAATTCAACAGCAAACTGAATAAGAGTGTACTAGAGACAAGAGAAAATAAGTTTTACCATCTTTATTTAGGGGAAGCACTTTGTAAAATGAATTACTCGAATTTTTTTGCCCTCTTCAGCAGGTATTTTTGGGTAGGATTTTGTAGTCTGGGAGTTATAAATTACTCCTGACTATAGATTGACACATTATTTTAGGAATGCAATTTATGTCTTTGTGCAAGACAATTTGTGCAGTCATTTGTTTTCCAGGAATTATTCATCAGTAATTGTTTTGTAAGTGAAGCTGGGCCATGTCATATTTTATAGATCTCAAGAATTCACCAGCTGCTGTACCAGCGTGTATTCAAACACAAGAAAATGGCATTATATACTTCCTGGGTTATATCATATCTCTAGGTCAATTATTTTTCATGATCAACAAGTAGGAATTATGATTTGTATAGCAGCAATCTTTAAATGGTTTTTTTTTCTGAATCACAGCTACCCAATTTAATTGACTTGTGCAATTTAAACTGTTTGGTTGAAATGTTCACCAAAAGTCCTATCATTTGACACATGAAGTGTCAGGGAGATGGGCAGATATTGTTTGTACCTTGAATCAATTAGATTGATTGAGAATTTAATTTATTTGACAGAATTTCAATAAGTCTCTCAGCTGTCCTATTTCATTGTGCTTCACTCACACCAGGTTTTCTTTCAGTGTTATAGATTTGTGGTTCATAAACGGCAGATGAGATTTCTAATGGATTGAAAGGAGTCACGCAATTCTAGGTATTTAATGAAAAATTGATACCTGTAAGTACAGACAGTAAAGTTTTGTCTATGTTAGAATACTAAGTATACTTAAGCATTTGATCCCAAATCCCAATTATGTTTTGAAACTGAGGCTGTGGATGCACTTCTGTGTCACACGGACAAGAGTCCCATTTATATTGAATGTCTCCTTGGGGAGTTGGAGTATGCCGATTTGAAACTTTTTGTGGTTTACAGTTAGCCGTAAAAAATAGTTTAGATAAACATCTGAATTTGTGACACATTTTATATTTTTTTTGTTGTAGACAAATCTCTCTTCAGGCATTCATATGAGATTGTTGTTGATGAAATATTCATTATCATTTCTCCCTCGATATGGATCTATTTCATGTTTCCGTGTGATTTTACAGATAGTAAGGGTGAAGTTGAATATTGATTTTAGAATAGAAATAAAAGTTTTTGGTTGTATGATTTATAGAAAGAACAACTTTTCAATGATTTGAATTTCTTTGGGCCGTAACTCTATATATCGGTAAGATTTTTTGAGACAGCAGATGCACATTTGCATGTGTGACTGATTTTTCATATACGCCTGAGTGACTCAGCAGTCGTCATCCATTGATGAAATAAATTGTTAAATTGACAACGCTGGTTGTAGATTGTTTTATGGACATATACATGTGTTACTAAGGAATTATTTTAACCAGGAATTATGAATATGACAAATCTTACACAAGCCTGACAGGTATACCAATCTTTCTAACTCTAAAGTATATATTTTCATGCATTCTTGATAGAGGTTTTTTTATTACGATTATAGTCTACTCTTCCTTATTAATCCAAGCTCCAGATTTAGCTGCATGAGTATGACCCAGATCATTTTTCGATCATAAATATATGCTGCAGTTTTAGAAACAGATAATGGGCCGATTTTTTCCTTTTAAAGGTTAAATTGTCTATAAGTGCCTATTAACACACATTGTATTGTAAGAGCAGTTTTATATTTGATGATATGATAGAGATTAGAGATCTTGAGATTTGATGGCTGCTTGATGGGTCATTATTCTACCACTCAGTTGTCTTTAATGGAAGCAGTGCATCTCTTTTAGGAAACACAAAACTGCCTGAAACATTTTTAAATTGTTCAGTTTCAAACAAACATGATAAAGCTTTAAGACTATATAGTAAATAGGACATGGACAACAAGGGACACCAGCGGGAAAACTGGTTCTGTTTCATTGTCAACCAGTTTAACAATCGCAGTCATAAATAGACTGAAGCATTAAAACTAATCAGCCTCCAGTGTTTGAAGCGCTGTCCCCTGATAGTTTTAGCTTGATTTTTTAGGCTCGATTTTTGCTTTTAATCAGTTGAGTCATGGAAGCAGTTCTGTTGCTGTCTGTTTGGGATGATCAGAAATCTTCATTAAAGATGCACCACATAAAAAATGATAGGTGGCAGAGTGACATGCATGGTTTTGGAGTTTAAGAGACCAGTCAAACGTTTTGTATTAGCATCCATATTGAACCCAGTGTATTTGTATTGAATGTATTCAAATGAGCTGTTGTGGAAAATGCCGGACTGCTTTGTCCATTATAGATTAGCCATCATATCACTTGATAATATTTAATACAGATCATGTTCAAGTGTTGGTGGAGATTGGATTACAAGTCATTTTTCAGTCACAGTGGACAGGGAGAGAGTGCTCCTACCCAGTTAATCAGATTGTTATCGGTGAATTCCATTTCTTCGGACTTCATGTTCCTCTCGGCCATGTCAGAGATTCCATGTTGCACCACGTACATTACCAGATGCGAGGTTGGACTTGACTAAATGGCTTCCCAAATGTTAATAACTGAGAAAGAATGGAATAAAGACTATGTCAGGAACATAACATGGCCCCTCGCAACATTTGCATACCAAATTACAGTTGTCTCATTTGAGTTTGGAGAGAGGGTGAGGGAGAGAGATTTTGAAATTTATACTTAATGTTACAGATTCTATTAGTAAATCATTTGAAAACCTTTTCCCAGTCTTATTGCAAGAGATATTTGAATTTACATTTACATCAGAAAACTGCAAATAAAATTTTGAAAACTGAATCATATTTTCCTTTTCATTATATTCCCTTTTGTTTTTATTTCTTATGTAATAAAGCCTTAGATATGTGGTTTTGTACTTTGTTAATTTGCTTTTTGATTCGGTTCATGGCAGTTCAAAAGCACTCCTCATTTGTAGAAATAAGAACTATCCATTGTGTGGTGGAAATGTCTTCTGTTAGTAAGCATGCACTCTCTGTTATGTTATCCGTTGTGTGGTGGTGTTTTCTAGAAGAATCATTTGTTGTGCGGTGGAGGAGGTGTAAGAGATATTTGTTGTGTGGTGGAGGAGGCGTTTTTGTTTTCTAGAACTTTGTGTGCTGGAGGAGGTGTTTTCTCATTGCTTTGACTTTGAGACATCTTGAATATGTAGACATTTCTTTCAGATTATCTCTGTAGTATTTGTTCTCCATTTAAGTTTGTTTACAAGGGTTTAAGATGTGATAAATGTGCAAAAATCCATTTGCAACCAAACAAAATCTGAGTAATTTTAGGTTCTTGAATTCAGTACCCCCCTGAACGTCCACTGTGTTTGTATGTCAAAATGTCCCATTGTCGGAACCTTCAGAACCCTTGGAGTGTGTTTACACATGAAATTTATCTTTTGAGATTTTTAAATTTGCATTAATTCAAATTCTTTTGTGGTTAATTGAATATTTTAACATTGGTTATGGCTTTGTAATTGATGTTGCTCAATTTCATAACTTGGATTTAAATGCGCAGTCTAGTGGTAAAGCAATTTCAGCCGAGTTTGGTGTATATACTGTGTTATGTTTTGTCTATCAAATTATGATTCATTTCCAAATTTTATGTGGTACTGCTGTGGAAAACAGAATAGAGAAGTTGAAGGTATGTTGACTTCTTCACTATTAAACCACTACATATACTACTGCTGGGTCTTCAAAGTTTTAAACAGGTCCATCTTCAAGTAGAATGGCTGGACAGTGACATAGATTATTATCCCTAAAAACAGTTGCAATTGGAACATGGTGAATTGCTTGTTCAGTCATTCATTTCTTCTGTGTATTCCATGAAGAGAAATTATGAAATTCTCTGGGTACTTGTACAAGATTTTGAGTATACTTTGTATTTGATCTCAGTGACATTTGGCAGGGTTACTATCTTGCAGAAAGATCTTGGTTCTTATTGAATTTCAAAGCTAATATAGAGGTCAAGGTGACAGGAAGGAAAGATTTTGTGTGGATTTGGTGTCCCATTATCAATGACACTTACAGGGGTGCTCTTACTTAAAGCTACTGAAATATGAGAGCGGTTTTGAGAAATCTGCCTTATTTGTAAAGGGATACATGTACCACACTCTGCAGCACCCCTCATTGTCTCGGTGGAATCAGTTGTGTTTGTGAGAATCAGAAATTATTTGATTTAATAATTGTCCTGTTTTATGACATAGAAGTCACAATGCTTGTCCAGCACTACATAACTGTGGTTCAAAATTATTGGACACAACACGATCGTAAAATTCACTAAAGATTTAATCCACCAGGTCAAAGAATGCTTTTACAATGTATGTAATGAATGAATCCCCTGAACAAAAGTCCTATACTATTGATTGAAATTGTAGAAATATATAAATATAGTATCTGTTAGAAATGAGAGAGAAAAAGAGACTGACTTCGGGCTCAAAGGCCCTAAACCTTAACTCCTAAACAGGCACGGCACACTTCTAGATAAAGAGATTGTGTTTACTCTGATAGGGTATTGATAGGGGCTCTTTTAAATATTACACTTGTGATTTGTTGTGAGAAAGACACTGATACCTAAAGAACGTGGCGTGTAATTCACCGTTTCATTTCTTCTGATATAGATATTTGAATTCTCAATTATACAGCTGGAATTCATTCTTATTAAATGATATATGCATTATAAAGTTACAAATTGTTAACCAAAAGAGCTCAATAACCCATTAAGGACTTGTAATATGATTAAGAGAAATTATGTGTTAATAGATCTTCAAATTTAATGACATCACTATTCAAATTTTATGTCTTTTAATATGCTACAATTTACAAAGATTTCCGTGCTGGAATGGAGTACATTGTTAGATTAATGGCTGTGTATCAGAAACTCGGGGCGTTTCAATTCCTAACTGAATCACTGACTTCATTTGACTACTTCCACATCAAACCAATGCCTGGCCTTTTGAACTGCAGAAATCGTGAAATAAATCTGTCTTCAAAGTTGTGCATTTTTAAACTATGGTAAGCTAGGAATTTTGATGCCTAAGTATCATATTGATTAAAGAAATATAGGTGCGAGTGTAAATTATTGGGCAAATATGCATGCATCTGTGCTTCATATTACTCTCAAGTTTTCTTGCATGTATATTGGCAGAGCTACATGTAATAGTTAAAATTGGTCAAATTATAACAAAACTAATTATTAGAAGACTTTGTTTTGTAAAATACTTGCAGATATATAGAGTGTTTATTGATATTTATGTAGTGATTGCAGTATAGTGAAATAGAGGCTGACATAGTGTCCCCTGTTGATCATTATGTTTTATATAGAGAACCAAGGGAGTTAATTCAGTATAAATTGGGGTAATTTGCTCTATATTAGTATATTGATATAGAGGTTGGATGTGTGACATCCCGCAGCAAAATTAAGTGGAAAAAAGGAAATCCACATTGATTTTTGATTGAAGTTGTCTGTGAATTATTGTTTCCCATGATAACAAGCCTCATCAGATGGAATGCTCTCCGTATTAGATATTAGCTCATAATGAACCGGCCACTCAAGGTTTATTACAATTTACCATTACAGTTTATTCTTTTATTTCTATTTTCTGATCATATGAAATTACAACGTAATGAAACAAAAACGAAAGTTTTTGTTTGTTCGGTCAATGATCATAAGTGGTAGGATATATTGAGTGTTCGCTAATCAAAAAGTTAATGAGGCGTAAATTTGGTTGATCGGGAGTGTCGAAACTTCATCAGCTGGTTCATTCCACTTCAGAATTTATATCAGTAACACTTGTCAGCATATAATTTTCTTATTGGTTTATCATATCACAAGTCGTAAATAGCGATAAATATATAACTTGGATCTTTGTACATATGTCTTTCTGTCTCCCAAATGTTATCCCTTCAATGAACTGTATACAATTCATTTTTTTGACAAGAAATCGCTAGATTGCAGTGGAGACAACCCTCTTTAGATGCTCTCCCTCGGTGGTGGTTAAATTCTTGGACAGTTCAAGCAAAATTATTCCAAAGTCATGTGTGAAATACTGAAAAAGAAACCTACAATTTAAAAAACAACCTCTACACTGAAAGTGAAAATACATGCTACATTTGTTTGTAGAATCACAACGGGAATTGAATAATTCATGTCTGAGGAGTGTGAGATAGTTATTCTGGGAGATGACTTCTGGGACGTCTAGCTGTATTTTCTTCACCTACAATTATTAGTTTTTTACAGCTCTGCGTATTGTGGATGAGTAGAGTTTAAGGGTGATTTTCCTGAAAGTCTGGCTAGGGATTCAGTGTAAAGAGGTTGAATTTTAAATGCTTGGGAAAGCTATTACTTCAGAAATTAATGGTGACAACATTCCTGTTGTAAATGTGTAAATTATTAAATCATTGAATGATATATATAAGAAATTTTTTTTTTTTTTTTTTTTTTTTTTTTTTATTATACACCTGTTGTGTTACAATGTATAACACAGATCGGGTGTTTAGACAAATAACATAACACACAATAGAACATTTTGAAAATTTGTGTACAATATGATTCTGAACTCGGTGATTTAGTGTCGTGATTCTGAACTCGGTGATTTAGTGTCGTGATTCTGAACTTGGTGATTTAGTGTCGTGATTCTGAACTCGGTGATTTAGTGTCGTGATTCTGAACTCGGTGATTTAGTGTCGTAATACTTTATATCTGTGTTGGGATCCTAGAATCAACTTTCTGATCTATGCTTTACTAAATCCCAAATTACGATGATGATGAATCATAAAAAATGAATGTTACATCAGACAAGCTTCAGGTGCTGCACGTGATAAAGATCTTCCATATTACATCAGACAAGCTTCAGGTGCTATATGTGACTATAATCTTCCATATTACATCAGACAAGCTTCAGGTGCTATATGTGACTATAATCTTCCATATTACATCAGACAAGCTTCAGGTGCTGCACGTGACTATAATCTTCCATATTACATCAGACAAGCTTCAGGTGCTGCACGTGATAAAGATCTTCCATATTACATCAGACAAGCTTCAGGTGCTGCACGTGACTATAATCTTCCATATTACATCAGACAAGGTTCAGGTGCTATATGTGACTATGATCTTCCATATTACATCAGACAAGCTTCAGGTGCTATATGTGACTATAATCTTCCATATTACATCAGACAAGCTTCAGGTGCTGCACGTGACTATAATCTTCCATATTACATCAGACAAGCTTCAGGTGCTGCACGTGACTATAATCTTCCATATTACATCAGACAAGCTTCAGGTGCTGCACGTGACTATAATCTTCCATATTACATCAGACAAGCTTCAGGTGCTGCACGTGACTATGATCTTCCATATTACATCAGACAAGCTTCAGGTGCTATACGTGACTATGATCTTCCATATTACATCAGACAAGCTTCAGGTGCTGCACGTGACTATAATCTTCCATATTACATCAGACAAGCTTCAGGTGCTGCACGTGACTATAATCTTCCATATTACATCAGACAAGCTTCAGGTGCTGCACGTGACTATAATCTTCCATATTACATCAGACAAGGTTCAGGTGCTATACGTGACTATGATCTTCCATATTACATCAGACAAGCTTCAGGTGCTATACGTGACTATAATCTTCCATATTACATCAGACAAGCTTCAGGTGCTGCACGTGACTATGATCTTCTATATTACATCAGACAAGCTTCAGGTGCTGCACGTGACTATGATCTTCCATATTACATCAGCAAGCTTTGGGTGCTATACGTGACTTCCATATTACATCAGACAAGCTTCAAGTGCTATACGTGACTATAATCTTCCATATTACATCAGACAAGCTTCAGGTGCTGCACATGATAAAGATCTTCCATATTGCATCAGACAAGCTTCAGGTGTTATACGTGATAAAGATCTTGCAGATGCATGATGAAGTTAAGGTCTATTTCCAAGTAACCATCAGCCCGAACTGGATGATGATGATGATGGCCTGTGTGTATTCTTTACCTATAAGCCCTTCCAGTACCAATCTAATGTACATTATGTCTACTGACCATCCGAGTTGTTCATGTATTGAAAATGCTTATTACTTATTCCTACATATAGATATCTGGCAGGTTAATATTGTGAACATTAGTATAGAATTTATGTATTCTAGGAAAGGGTTGTCTCGTCTCCTGGTGTACAAAAATGTCAAAGCCAAAGTCATGAGGATGTTTCCATTGGTTGGGACTTAAATTTTTTGTTTTGTTTAAAGTATGAGGACTGTCAAGGCCTTGAGGCACACACAAAAACAATTGTCCACTTTTACCAAGTTTTACAGTGTTACAATTGTTCCACTTTTACCAAGTTTTACAGTGTTACAATTGTTCCACTTTTACTAAGTTTACAGTGTTACAATTATTCCACTTTTACCAAGTTTTACAGTGTTACAATTGTTCCACTTTTACTAAGTTTACACTGTTACAATTATTCCACTTTTACTTAGTTTTACAGTGTTACAATTGTTCCACTTTTACCAAGTTTTACAGTGTTACAATTGTTCCACTTTTACCAAGTTTTACAGTGTTACAATTGTTCCACTTTTACCAAGTTTTACAGTGTTACAATTGTAATTTATTCCACTTTAATTAAGTTCACAATGTTGCAAATGAGACTACTTTTACAAATTACAATGTTACAATAAAGTTTCTTTTGAGGTAATAGCAAAAATAGGAATTTCATGCTTCATGTTTTATGATGGTGAAATCTGTCTTTTAATGTGCAGATGATAGTCACAATTGCCTGATATGAAGTCGTAATGAACCGCAGAAAAGAGTAATGGTTAGAAGCGATGTTTTGTGTCTATTACTCGCTGTCTTCTGCAGTAAATCTTCAACATTCCTCTGTCCATGCAATCTGTACATTAAAATCCTGCATGTGTACTTAATTAGTGACATTTTTAATAAGGCCATGTTTTTTGGCATAATTTGACACAGTTACCAAATAAATGCTCTGTCTATAAATTGCCTTTCCTGAAGTCTGGCTTAGAAGGGACATGGCAAAATGCTATAAAATTTGAGATGTTCCATCTTGTTGCATTCTTTGTTTTAGATTGCTTATTTAGGTCCTCTCACATATAAACTTATTAGGAGACCAATTGTATGGTGATCATCCATTGTCATGCATTGTAAGCTTTTCAATATTTTCCAATTCTCAGCAACTTATTATGGGTAGGGGAACAAAATATTTTGAATTTCATTATCCGTCCCCATTGAGACCTAGGGCTGGAGCCAAAAATATAGTGCCATCTTTAAAAATCTTCAGTCGGATACAAAGCTTTTACAAGCAAGGAAGTCTCTACCAAAGTCATGGAATATTCATGACTCATGGGTATGGGAATCCCCATGTCTACTCAGGTTTGGAATATACATTAGAATCTCATTCTTGGCATCAAATGCTTCTGACCAGAAAATGTCATGACCCTGAATCTTAGATAATTCAGCTAAGCCAATTTGGTTCCTATTAACCTTTTTCTGTGCCATAACTTTTGTAATGAAGGACATTAGAAGTTTATTCTGAACACAATATTTGTTTATAATCATAGGGTATGTAACAGTCCAGAATCAAGGTCATTTAATCAAGGTCAAGTTACTGGTAAAAAAGCAAATTAGAAGTAATCCAGGAAGTTACATTATCTTGTCTGCTCAAGGTGACTGATAAAAGTTAGAAATAATGGACGATCAACCTGCAACATTTCTAATTTACTGTCGAATCTCCATTGTTCGTGGGTCACTCTTACTCTGTCCTCAAACATGTTTTTAAACCAAGTAGAGTTATCTCTCCTAGTGACTTCACATCGCTTATCCACGAAATTACGTCCCCACGAACCAGCAAAATTTTGCTTACCCACAAGCATTGACCCCCACGAATTTTAAAAATGATTCCACAGTATGCTTTCGTTGAGTGTTATTATTTACTCAGGTGACTGGTAAAGTCCACAGGCCTCTTGTATTTCATTACTATATATTTCTCCACTTCGTTTTCAAGATAATCTGCTATTTAGCCTTTGAGATTAAATAGATTAACTTGGTTGAACAAAAACAGAAAACAAAAGTGAAATGTTCATTTATTACATACTAACTGCATGCACGAGATATTGGAAAATATTTTGTCTTGGAATAAAACGACTATTGAAAGAGGTCCCATATTGGTATTTGGGTAGCTGTGCTTTGTGTATGTTTGATCGCAAACGGTGAACGGCTCCCACCAACAAAGGAACAAGAACATAACAATAATGTGATGGTTATATTATTTCAACAATATTTACACTTCCTTAATACTTTGTCTAAATAACACTTAACAGATGTATAAATTCTGTATTCAGGAGCTTTATGAGGTCTTAACTTTGATTGATACTGATTATATAATACTGGTATTTATTTCATAGCAAATACTTTTTCATGGAATTAACAAACTTTTATCAATTAAGGATAAGTGTTTGTGTTACTGAAAGAAATGTGAATGGCGTACTGTGTGTGAATGTGGTGTTCTGCTGCCCTGTGTTACACAAGTCTCTGTCATGAAAATGTGATACTTCAAAAATATTTTTATGTAAGATTGTTAATCATGTCAGGGTTTTAGTAATTGCTACTAAAATGGAATGGTGATAAAAATATGGACTTAAAAGCTTACAATCCTGTAGAGAGAATTTAGTGTTATGTTGCTGTGTCCTAAAGGAGCAGTACCACAGATTCATCCAGTGTATGAGAATTCTTTTTATCCATTAAATGTTTACAAGCAGGGTGATCAGAATTTTCCAATTTAATGGCTGTGTACGGAATGGATTTTAGGTGTTTTTATGTCCTAGTATCAGGGGGAATATTGTTTTTGTCCTGTTTGTCTGTCAAAACTTTAACCTTGCTCATAACTTTTGAATAGTAAAGAAGTGAAAGGCTTTCATATTTCATATGTGCTTTTCTTATGACAGTTATACTTCTCTTCTGATTCCAAAGTTTTTTACCTTGTGACCTTGACCTTTGAGCATTTCTTTGTTGCTACTGGGGGGGGGGGGGGGGGGGGGGGGGGGGGGGCATACTAAGTGTTTCATAAATACATCTTGTGTTAAATATAAAATATGACTTGAAATAACTAAAAGATAAATGGATAAATTTTTAAAAAAAACTTACTATGAAGACAGAATATTATAAAATGCCTATGAAGAAGACATGGTTATGATAATACGGTTTGAAATATACGTATAAAATCGGAATTGATAAAATACTTTTAAAAGGCTTTAAAAAATGATACGATTTTAAAAATATATAACCTAATTGTGAAGAAAAAAAATGATATATGACAGAGGAAAACTAAACCCTTAAATATTCCTACCAACATACTAGCAGAATTTCAATATTTTAAGTAGATATTTAACGTACACAGAATATGTAAAGGGCTGACACAGGCATGTTTTCGCTGCTCTGTGTTATCCAATCTTGTTGACCCCTAGCTAACACTACTTAATTCTCCTAATGACCAAACAAGAGTGTGTGGGGTGCTAATGGATTTAGTTTTACCACACTGTAGAGATCCTTTGCCATTTAAAGGAAAAAAAATCATCACATTTCTTCCCTCCTTGTATTGGTAGGCATACCATTAGCTCCATTACACATGGCAAATTTATTTATTGCATGGGTGTTAATTTTCTATAAAAAGAAAGCTGGTTTAAATGTGGCCACTTTAATGGACCAAAAACAATTTGTTTCACAGGAACAATTCAAATATTTTGTTTTGGGGTAAAGAAATAGGTAAGTACTTCTTATTCAATAACTACGGATTTACCGCAAATTAAATTTGATTGAATCGGCCACACCCATCAGGGGGGCTTGTAGACATCATTGTGTGCTAAGATGTGTCATATATCAGGAATTACATTTGTATGTGTTGAGGTATTGGACAATTAGGGTAACATTGTATGGATTTTGGAAAATACTTTTGTAAGAATTGGTTTATAAAGTAAGTTCCCTGGGGTTAAGTTAATGAGAATCTTACACCTGACTTGATAGTCCGTGGCAATAAGATGTTACATATTAAATGGCCAATTTGTTGATCTACGGTCTTTCACAATCGATATAGACATGCAATTTTTGGACAGAATTTTATGGTCTGTAAAACCAAAACTAGAGAGTTGGAGAAATGTGCTGACATTATCTGTCTGCTATTGAAAAGAAACTTTCGGTGAGTGTTGCTATTTTTTTTTTTGTTATCCCATATAAACTAGCAGTACTGCCTGGGAAGATATGTGCATTTGAATTTTCACCTCACCTTGAATTGTTTTCATGAAGAGGAACAATTGATATGATTTATTTTATAATTATTTGTGTGATTAAGTAATTGTCATTGTGAAGACTCATTAACGCCAATCAATTATGTACATCTATTTGTAGTGTATAAACAGTATACCTGACAGTCATTTCCAAAGACAAATTTTTCTGAATGATTTGTACATCCTTGGTTTTTTTTAAAACATCTGTTAATTACTATGCATTTTCATTATCAAATCATTCTCCCTTTCTCTTTCATGTCTTCTATCACTAGTCGCAATGACAAATTATAGTGCTAATCATTTAAATCCCCAATGACTCAATGATTTCAGTGGAGTATTGGTGACTCAGGAAGAAGTACTAATACTAACCATTCATTGGTGCTTTCTCAGTAATTATACAGACAACATTTGTATACCAATGTAAATTGAATAACTATCTATGACTTTCTTCATAATCAGAGACAACAATTCTAGGATATTGAAAGTGAAATATATTTGATAACTGCAATGAAATAATATATGTTTTATAGGTTTTATTCATGTAAAACAATATCCAGATTAGAATCACGCAATAAAAGCAATTATCAGAAGTGAATTTCAACTGTGTATTCTTAGGCCCTGTAAGAGACAGTGGAATATTGTGTTAATGCACGAGGACTAAACTCGATCCAGAGTGGCCCAGTCCATGGCAGGTCATAATTGGGACGCAAGGATTTGATTTCATTAATCATTGTCTGCCCCTGTCTGCTGTTTGCTTTTGGAAATTGCTTTGGTACTCACATGCGGGTTTGTTTAATAAGTACTTCATTTGCTTCCTAGATTTGATCCTGAATTATATATTAGTGCAGTGATTTGGAGATTCTCTATACACATGATTATATATTAGTGCAGTGATTCAGAGAAATTGACATGTGATGAAAACTTGGTATGATTGATTCCGTGTCAAGGTTTATATTTTACAGGAAACTGCACAAAGTGATTGTTTGTCACTATTCTGCCCATGAAACATAAGTCAAAAAAGATGTTAGTTAATTTTATAACACTACATCAATTCAAAATTGTACACACCTCGTTCAGATTTTATAAATAATTCAAAAATGAGGGTGATAATAATGATATCTGTTTAATTTAATCGTAAAAATGCAAAGTCGATAGGAGTGCACACATTCCACAGATTTGTCATGGTAAAAGGACAACAAAAAGAGAAGAAGGGAATAATTTTTTTCATTGCAACAGAGGTGCACAATCAATGCTATCTGATGGTCGCACATTGTCCCAGTGTATATCTTTTTTGTTACCTAATGGCTTTTACAATCAATCAAAATTGATTGACAGGGGACCAGTTTCTAATTAACAAAGGGGAACCCTGATGTTGTTAAAAGTTGACATGTAGACATTAAGGAATTTGGAAGAATCTTCTTCTGAGTGTCTGTTCCGGAGAATTGTGAATAAATGTGCGAAGATCAATAACCCATTTATGACAGTAAACAGGGCAAATAAAAAGTCCCGGTTTGATGTATTGAGTGACTGAAAGTTACATCAGTTAAAGGGACTCCCCAGCCTGAAGAGTAAGAAAGGAAGTTAACTCTGTGAGGGATTTTAAAGGAATTGTCACAGTCAGGTAACTGAGTGTAATATGTAAAATTATCTTTTTTAAGATTTTTTTAAAAAAGCATTTTAGTGTTGCGAAGATTTGTGATGATTTTTCTTTTTTAATAAAGGAAAACAAGAAGTTATAAAGAACTCAGTTAAGAACTACAGAACTTTACAAAGTTTCTGTTGGTGGTGATATATCAGATCGGTAAAGAAGGATAACTTTAGATATAACCAGTTCCCGATAGGTGTTTAGAGTATGAAGTGTTATGCAACAGATAATTGGCAAGTGTTTCCTTGATATGAATTGGAGATTTATGAAGTATTTCAGTTAATTTGCTGGATAATTTGGTGGAATATTGTCGGTAATTCTTAGCAAAATCTTGCAAATGTGCTTGAAATTTTCCTCACCTTATGCAGCACAGTGAGGATTATTACTGATTGCTTGTTTATTTTTCATTTCATCTCAATAAGCTATGCATGGTTTATCATGGAGATCATCTGCAGATGTTGATTGTGTTACCATGTTCAACACACATTTTTTGTTTGGGATGAGGATGTTTTCTTCATTGATGTGGGATTTATGAGTTTTAAATATATACACACTTCAGGATATATATATATATATGTAATGATAAAGACCTGATATTGAACAAAAATGATTTTAAAGGTGCATGCATGCAATAAGTGGTGGAATATAGGGATAAAAATACTCTCCACATTTCTGTTTGCCAAGTATAAAAAAAAAATTCTATGATATTGACCATGGAATTAATTTTATTGACTTTCAATTAGAACAAGTATTGGTCACACAAACATTTACTGTGATAATACTCTCTAAAGAAATAGGCATGAATGGTGTTTTTTTAAGTAATTAAGCAGAGTACCTTCATGGCAGACATTGACACTTCATGGTGCTAACTTCCACACAGGAGACAAATGTCCTGCTTTCCTGTATTTGTTAGATTTGTGGCCCATTTCAATTTTCACACAAAACTCAAACTGGGTTTTGGAGAAGAAAGAATTTGAGTAAGTCCGTATGAAGGTAATTTTAATGTACAACTTTCAGTCTTTAATGTATAATATATTGGATATAAATCTAAAATTTTGAAAATGGATGTTTTGCTGTTTTTTGCTTCTTTTTTAAAAATTTTTATTTATTATTTTTTATCTTTAACGAAAGAAGGGCATGTGTTGCAGGTATCTGAAATATGATATCTTGAATGGTATCATAAAGTTTTGTTTTTTTTATTGGATTTATGACAGGAGCTCCATATATCATGGATGTGGTCATTAAATTCCTATGAAATTCTGCAAATTTTTAATGACGATGTAGTGTTGCAATTTGTGCAGCATTAGTTCCTATCTATTCCATCACTGTCATATTGTAGAAATTCTGTATCAAGATATTTTGCTTGGGTAGGAAAAAAAAGGGGCATATGAAGAAATTACTGTGCGTCAGAACTTTATTATTAACAAATCGGTTTCCTTTGGGTTCCTGTGAAGGGCCATAATTAATGGAGTTTTACCTGGTAAATCTGCCAAGACCTCATCAGTTTTTTTTTGGTTTTCTATGATGCTTAATTTCATTGTAATGTAATTTTCATAATTTCTTTTGGCATGGTGTTTTTGCCGTGCTGTTTTATCTGCGGATGATCTTACAGGATCTGCAGCCTATTCTAACACGTAATGGGTCTTGTATGAAGTCAAAGTTTGCTTTAGTTGGCTTACGATTTGTACTGTTTGTCATCATTGTATGACACAGCTGTAGAAATGTATTGCAATACAGATCTGGTCCAGCTTTAAAAACATGTGCAAGCAAGTATTGTAAATTCTTGATTTATGAAAATGAATATAAGAGCTTGTGTTTCAGCTAATGCATACAGATAAATTTGCAATGATAAAATAAAAATCTTTTGTTAAATGTGCAGTTGCAAATTGATGCAAATTAAGTCATGAAATTTTATCATTGTGGATGTTTATTGCTTTTCAATAATATGTACAGACAATCCCAAAAGTATTGCCAGCATTGTGTGCAGCTAATACGCCACTCTGCCTTAATGTGTTGATATTGGGATATATATATATATATAGATACTGCTTTTATTGTTAATCCACTGATATTCTTTCTGGTTATATAAATCTAGTCTACTGAGGGTGGATAATTACCGAAGGATTGTGAAACAAAAATGTATAAGCTCTGATAATTCACTGTGTGACCGTTTCAAAAACCCAGTGTACCCTTTGTGCTAGATTCATTAATTATCAACAACACAGATTAAGTCAATTTAGGGTTTAAACATTTTCACTGTTTGGGGAAGCAGGAATTGGCTGTCTGAACATAAGGTGGTTAATAAATTGTTCACATAAGTGAAGTGCATATAGCAGTAAAACGTTTAATCCCTCCAACATTGTAAATCTTAATCCTTTAATCTTTTTTGAACTGTTGTACATAAAGTTTTCTTTCCCCTCATTTGCAGGATAATATTGGGGTGTTTACTGATGTGCAGGGAGACGTTTTTTTAACGAAGATTTTTTGATGCTTCGGCGGTCCTTGACATAGGTATTACATTTGGTGGCTGAAAGGATCAAAGAGCTGAGAACACTTTATTTCAAGGTTTGTGTATTAGATCTTCATAATGAATGCTAACTCTCAGATTCTAGCTTTCCTTTTTGCATTTTGGAATTTAATTTGAAATTCCAATATCATGTTTGCTGAAAAGGATGGCATTGCCAGGTTGAATCTTTACTTAAATATTTACACGTCAATGTTTTTTGCCTTTGATATCTTTTCAAATTGCTATGATAGCCATTTTCTCATGAATGTGCTGCAGTCGTAAACAGACTGTGTATGAATCTTGGTAAATATATAGTACATGTATTTTAAAGACTGCAAATTCTGATAGAAATGAAAATAGAATGTATAGATAATACTGTATAAGAAAAAAATTTCATTATTAAAAATACACAATGGTATGAACTGCAATGCAATTTATTTCTTTTGTGCTTGTAAATTTTAGTGCAATTGATATGGAGATGGTGCACTCCATTTAGTATAATCATAGATTATCGCTTCTTTCGAGTATGATAAAATGAGAATCATATCATAGTACAACTTACTTTAAAATAGCACCAAAGGTGCTAAAATATCCCACTTAAATAAGTGAGCATGCAGTAACTAGTAATAAATCTAGCAAATATTAATGTACTAAAAGATTTTAAAAATGAGATGTACAGTTGCATTTAATCCTTGCATGATTAAGATCATGTTCATATAAAGAACACCTGACAAAGAGTTATGCCTGTTTGTATGTACGCCCTGTTGGAAACTATTTTCAAAAGATTATCAACATATATATATTCTTTTTTACATTTTAGGTCATTCATATATCTACTCTTTTTTCTAAAACTAGTTTTTCATTTCCCAATATATGCAGAGTTCTTGTATGATTTCCAAAATAGGTTTAAATTTGATATCGCAGTAATTATTTTATACTTCAATATATTGGCCTGGTGAGCTCAATGGTTAGAACACCAGATTAGTAATGCAAGGGTCCCAGGTTCGATTTCTGATTATTCCAAAGATTTTCGTCCTCTTTGCTACAATAACATAGTAATATCAATATACAAGTGACTCTTGATAAAACCTCGAGAGATCGAAGGTCAAGACAAGTCCGGAAGTTAAAGGTTGGACTATAATGGTTCAGATTTTATAGTAACCGGATTGCATATTTGCAACATCCTGGCATTGTTTTGACATGTATTCCTCCATCTTTTTAAGTAATTGTCTTGATTTCAACAACACAGAGCTTTATCTTGCATTAATAAAAAGATTTTTCCTGTTGTAAGTTTATGTATTTATTTGTTCTTTTTTATGCGAAAATGGAATGTACATGTACATATCTAAACCTTATTTTTTCTGTCATTGAAATAGTAAATCACAACTTTGCAACACAAAAATGACAGTGTTGCTTTTTAAAGAGTTTCATTTCTTAAGTAATGAACATCTTACAGGTGATTGGAATTCTGACCTATTAAGTCTGAGTTTGTTACATGATACTGGGGACAGATCTAGTAATATACCCCAAGTTTTTCGTGTTGGAATAAGATAGCTAGGATGCAAGTGAACTGTATCTGCAATATGTCACGAAACATTATATATCATAGAGAAATATGTCGCGTGTGACTTTAAGGTTATACTTATACAACAAAATGTAACAGTCGCAGAACAATCGTGTTTCTTCCCAGTTTTCCTTGTATGTGATTGGTTAGTTTTATTACGTACATAGAGTCGTCACATTGCATTTACAGTCCTATCATAATGTTCATACAATCATAGAGGTTAGATTTCCTTTTAAAGAAAAAAATGAAACAGTTATTTTAGAGAATCCAAATTCAAAGAAAGTCACAATCATGTCAAGTAAAACTGATAAATCCACATTCACCAACAAGACCTGATTATTCTTTTTTTTTTCTGTGGGAAGAATCAACAGGTCCCCACGGGTGTATCATCAAACGATAGATTCTTACAGCACAGTGTCAAGTGATGATGCTTTGTCCTAGTTGGAGAGAAGACAAAACAGTATTGTATGGCAGCCTGAGTATGTGGAGATGACAGGCAAAGTACTGTCATGGTATTTAGGAAGGCAGGCAGTTGCCAATGATTTCAAGTTAATTACCTCAGAGATGATTTTTTTTTTTTGGTTCAGTTTGTTTGTCTTATTTGATTATGTCATTGTATGACTTTGGGAAGGGTGGTGAGGGATGACCAGGATTGGTCGGGTATCGGGGCGATTGTCTGAACCTTGGTGAAGGTTTTATAACTGTGTAAACCCATAAGGGGGTTTAATGCATATTAGACTTCAAAACAGCTGTTTAGACGACCATGTACAGTGGACTGGTAATCAAAGTTTGGTAGTGCCGTTAACATGCTTTAATGATGGTTATCACAAAATGTTGTATACACTGAATATTGAAATCCACTGGCTGCATATTTCAGTTGCGCAGTGTTTTCAATGCAACAAAAAAAGAAAGCTCTTTCAGTTTGAAGATGAAATGTTTTATACAAGGTGTGAAACATTTTAAGTGCACTTTCAAGTCTTCTGCAGAAACTTTTTTTTAAAAAACCAATGAAACATTGCAATGGAAGAATGCCCTCTGTTAGTTTATTGATGTTACAATTAAGTACTTGATATAGCTTTCTGCTGTTTAGATTAATTCTAAGTCTCTTAATGTTTGATTGGTCTCTAGTATGCAACAATTCGGTCAGAATACATGCATGAATATAGAAGAAAATGTAGATTTCTCAAGGGATGTCCAATTCCTGCTAGAAGAGGCTTAGATCTGTTTCGTAGGTATTATGGCATAATCAAGCTTGTTATTCGTTGAAATGGGAACACAAATCATTCGGAATTATTTCTGTAATAGATATGAGTAGTTTAGCCATTCTGATGTGTTTTGCATTGAAAGGATAAGATGCATTTTGATAAGCGTCAGTATTGGAATGGCATTTAAACAGTCATTTCTGAACATTAATGTATGTTTTTTATGCTTTGTTTCATGTGTTTTCTGAAAGGAGATGATAATAGATAGTAAGGTTTGAAATAACAATTGTATCTACCGAGGAGAGGAACCTGTCCTTATAACCGATTTCTGCCACAAATAGGTGTTTTACGATCTCCACCACCTCCACACAATCTATTGTCAAAAGGAGTTCCTACCCAAAAACTGGGTACTATGACAGGTCTGAATTTCAAAAGACCGTTGGAATAAAGTTGTCAATGATAATATTGCATCAATCAGGAAACATGAAATACTGGGAAATCATTTAGCATGGAGAACTGTGGTGTTGATTAAGGTGGAATGACTAAGGAAGGGTTTTATAGGAGGGAGAGAAGACACGGTTTACATCTGTGTGTGATTATGCAGGCCGTTCCCCATGCAGTAATCAGAACTGGCAGATGACTTGCTGTACTCGGAACCTACCTGGTGGTGTACAGTCATTTCTGTTATATGTGTCTACATGTGAGAAAGATATTGTGTATTATATCAATTATCAAAGGATTTTTAAAAATCGGAACCATTCTAAGAGGGTTTATTACAAATTTTTAAAAATTCTGTGTTTTTTTCTAGTTCCTTTTGTGTGCTGATTTAAACTTTTGGGAAATGTTAATTTGGTGATTGCCTATTTCATTCAAGGAATATACAGATTAAACTGGCAGGTAATACAAATGTAATTTCAATGTTAACTGTAAACATTGACAGGTGTGATATGAAGCTATTTGGTTTCCATCACTGGAAGAATAATCCACGCTGAGGGCCTCAATTGATTGTTGTGTAATACATAAATCTGAAATGCATGATTATGCCATTATAGCACATACAATATTTTGGTAGATGCTCGATAAAAATCAGTTTAAGATGCACAGGTGCTGCTATATACACAAGTATTTATGAAGTTTGGTCCTGGTGCTTGTAAATGTCAGGATCTCTTCATACATACCAGAATTTTTCCATGCTGCAGAAACATGCACTGGAGTTGAGATGCATGTTTTTTATAGATCAAGTATTTCATCAAAGCCAGATCATCCGATTCCTATCACTCTGCTCTGTTGTACAGGGGAATTAGGTGATTGTACACTTACATGATAGTTTGTTTTTTGTCTCGAATGTCAAGGATTTAATCATGATACATAATGGGCTTTTTTCTTCGTTAATTCGTTGCATTAAAGCATATCCTGATGGAATTTTTATACAATTTAGCACAAATGATATTATTCAAAAACTTTGTTTCACTCATTATTAGCCCTTAAGTACAGCTTTATATTCTATACGCCCTCTTCAGGAATCTTTTATTTTATTCTCTAAGGACACCAGTTGACACATCATCCAATAGAAATGTAAGAAAGGACAGATCCTGCGTAAATAAATAATTTTTCTCCTGTATATACATGTATGAAATAGCAAGAAAATTCTATATGTTGCCTTAGTGATTTTTAGTAGCCGAAGTTACACTGCATTTATATTTAAACAGATGAAATGATTTAACATACCCATCACATAACAAACTGGTACCGTAAACTGGTTATACATGTCAAGCATCAATTCATCATAGTAGACATTTTAATTTAATGAGCTTATTTGTGTGTGTCATTTCCTTGTCCTATTGAGTTTTCTGTCAATAGTCTCATTTTACTCGTTGTGATGTTCTTGTATTTGTATAAATAAAAAATTCTGGGTAGCGTAAGGTGCACAGATATTAAAGTATTAAATATGCTGAATAGGGAACTGCGAATTTGACACTCCTCTTGTAATGTGTGTATTGTAGTGAGATATTGGCATTATCTAATTTTCATATTCAGTTGTCCAGCTTGGAGGTCTTTGTGAGTTTTCACCGATTTTTGGAACCATTTGAAATAAGTTTTTTACAATATAACCAGCTTTTGTGCTTTTAATGCATGCGACAACATGCTTAACACCTACAAGAATGTCGGTGTCGCTCTCAACTGCATACTTTAAGCCAAATTTACCTTCGGAAGTATAATTTCACAAATCGGCAAACTTCTTTACTTAGTAATTTTTTGATAAGATGAATATTAGAATGTTAGCAGATACATTATTTGTGAAAAGCTATAACAATAATGAGAGTAAGATTTTATAAGAGTTTAATGTTGGTACAGGATTTCAGTAACTGTTATATATGATTAATGCATATTCAGTTATAGCATTTTAGTGAAATGCAAGTTTTTAATTAAATACCCACTTCCCTCCACACAACCCTCCTCCTCCCCCCCCCCCCCCCCCCCTCAACTTTAGGCATAAGGAAGGATTAAAATCTACTTTGACCAGGTAAATTGGCAATCTCCCTACATGTTCAATCAGGTCAAAGGCCTTTGATCTTTGTTGCACACGTGTTCATTTATAAATGCACATTTACACTTTATACTTCTTAATCTATATTCAGTCCAAGTTTCATTGAAATCCATCCAAATACACAAGACTTTTAATCACAGATTATGTGTTTTAGACAGACTATAAACATGAGCAGTCGATCTCTGGGAAAAAAAGCACAAATTCTGGATATTGGTTCTCATTGTATAAATCTATTCATTCTATTCATCCAGTGTCATATAAGTAAGATGACAAAGTCACCATTGTCAAACTGTCATTTGTATATAATAAAAAAAAAAAAAAAATCTTTTGAACAAAAGTTTGATATGTATTTTTAAAAATCCATCCAGCAATATTAAGAATTGCAATACTCGAGGTATTTATACCAGACAGACAGAACAGTATCCCTCTAAAAGCGATCCTCTTCCGTATATTTTATAATGAGCAAGTCTGAGCAGATGTAATTCGGAAGCATATGCACCGCATTGACTGTATTTTGTCAAAACATTAGATAAACAGTTCCGTTAGGAGATGGAATGAGAAGCATATGATAATATGAATGACCAAATGGAAGTGACCATGCAAGATGGGAAAAACTTTGTTTTGCCATTGTCTGTTACCTGGTTTACACTAAGTGAGCCACAGCAGGATGGCTGCATGTATGTCTGTTGCAGGGCTCGGTGCAGTATGTTTTCACTGCGAACCTTCTGGCATTACTCCATGCCTACAGTATTTTGATAGTACAATGCCAGTGTACAGAGGGAGTATAACTAGTGTATACCAGTACAATGTCATCAGAGACTAACAAGCACTGGCCAAATGTGAACTAATGAGCTTTGAATATAGTATTCTGAAAACTGCTGGGAAACACGTTTTGGTTTCGTTTTTCTTGTTGGTGTTTTTTCTTAGTCTAAGGGCTTATATTTTTTTTATTTTATACAAATCAGTTTGTACAAATATACTGTAAAAATGTTATCTGCCAAAACACTAAAATGTTGCACAGCTAAATTTGATACATTTACAGCACGCAAGCCAAGTTTTCATTGTTCTACATGGAACACCTAGCTTGAACGGCGCTTGGTAACGACAGCGTAATTTTTCCGTCTACGTAACCCTAATTAAGGGAACACCATGATGGACAGGTTCTTGGGAATTCTACGGGGAAGTGGTAGTTTTTGGAATCACCTTGGATTTGCAGGACTTTATGATGAGAGGAACACATGTTATGCAAAAAAAAGAAGCCAAAAAATTTGACATTGGTAATCGAGTCATTTTACTTATGAATTTTCCAGAGAATACTGAAAGGAATAGCTTTGCACTTGATAGCAAGGAATCTTAGTATGCATTTTATGGATTGACCTGTTCGCTATAAGGCTTGGAAAGTCATAACAAGGTGATAATAGCACTTTGTGTATATACCAAGTTACTCCAATAATCATCACTCTGTTCCATGAATTTCCTATTTCTAATCTTAAAATTGTCACTTGTGTTTAAATTTGGCATTATGTTGATTCAACGGTAGAAACATTTAGTCTTGATTGCCAGCCTATCAGTCTGCATCGACCTGCCAATCTCGAACAAATGTGTTTAATTGTAATATTTTAATTTTTCGTTGGAATTTATTTTGGTCGTGTACAGAGATTGATTTTAGTTCAGTATAGGTACTAATAGTTTGACCTTTTACTGGGACTAATTTTGGTTTCTTGGCAGGAATTTATATTGGCTGTGTAACGGGACTAATTTTGTGGGGGTTTTGGCATGAATTGACATTGTTTGTGTACAAGGACTAATTTTGTTTCATGTTTGTTGGGGGTTTTTTTGGCAGAGATTTGTGGAAGGGACTAATTTTGTATTTTTGTTGTTGTTTTTACAGGAATGAACATTAGTTGTGTGCAGGGACAAATTTTGTATTTTGGCAGGAATTAATATTGGTTGTGTACAGAGACAAATTTTGGATTTTGGCAGGGATTGATAGTGGCTGTGGATAGGGACTAATTTTGTTTTTGGCAGGGATGAATATAGCAGATTGTGGATAGGGACTAATTTTGTTTTTGGCAGGGATGAATATAGCAGATTGTGGATAGGGACTAATTTTGTAGTTTGGCATATTTTGGATATGGATATATATATATATATATATATATATATATATATAGGGACTAATTTTGAGGAGGGGGGGGGTGGCAAAAATTAATTTTCATTGTGTACAGGGAATTATTTTGTTTTTTAGCAGGAAGAAATATTGGTTGTGTACATTGTTAGCAATAATTTGATATTTTTCAATGAATTTTTTTGTGGGGGAGGGTACGACTTTGAATTTCAAGGTTTACATGTAAAAAAAAAATTCACATTAATCAATATATTTTACAAGTAATGGGAGAAAAAATAATCACAAGGTGACCCATGTGGGATAAGAGAAACCTCGATCACCCCTTGTTGAATATTTCAATCAGGGACATGACTTAACCTCACCCCTTGTTGAATATTTCAATCAGGGACATGACTTAACCTCACCCCTTGTTGAATATTTCAATCAGGGACATGACTTAACCTCACCCCTTGTTGAATACATGTATTTCAATCAGGGACATGACTTAACCTCACCCTCTGTTAAATATTTCAATCAACTTGGGAAGGGGTACACGCTTCCCAAAGAACAAGATGATCTTTTGATAAGAAGGAGGGTAAAACACTCTTATTCCCATTTCTAAAACTGGGGGTGGGGAATGTGCCATCATGCCATTTATTTTACATGAAATTTAAACATGTTACTAAGAGAGTACAAATAAGATTACTTTTTAGGAGGTTTTCATTAGGAGCTTGTCTCTGTCCAATCATGTTTGTGTGAATGATATGTTCATATTGATTGATTGAATTTAAATATTGAATATCTTTATAGTGTATGTAGCAGATTGTATTTAATGAGAATGTAATAACCAACATTTACAATATTAATAGACTGTTTACAGGTCTTATCCCATTTTTTATGCCCCAGAGATCAAAGATGGTGAAGGTGCATGGGCATATTGTTTTTGTGGCCCTCTCCGTTATTCTGTCTGAAACTTTAACCTTGCTCATAACTTACGAATGGTGAGGGATGTTGCTCTCATATTTTGTATTTGCAGTCCTTATGACAAGACCTTTCTATTGGTATGACAGTTTGTGACCTTGGAGTTTGACCCGAATTTCAAAACGTTCTCTTTCATATGTCCATTCCTTGTGACAAGATCTTTCTTTTGAAAACCAAAGCTTTTGACCTTGACATGCTTTGGAGTTTGACATACTTTTAAGGAAATTCAATTTAGGCAATATCTCCTGAACTATTTAAGGTATAGGGCTTTCATATTTTGAATATATAGATTTATTATGACAAAACCTTTCATTCTTTTATATTTGTTGTCACCAAGGGCATAGTGTTTCACAAACACATTTTGTTTTTTTTATATTAAGGATATTACAAAATTAGTCCATCGTTTTCGGTTAAATTTATCTCGTCTCAATCCCCGACCGATGATCGTAGAGGAGACATGGTGGACGATCTGTAGGCCACTGAGCGCCAAACAGGTCTGTTTTCTGCCAATCTGATCAGGATGGGACTGTCCATTTGAGTTTATGTTGTCCATCCAGTTCTTCGCCTGTCGTCTGCGATCACCTTCCAAGGTCCCTTGTAAAATTGTCTTGGGTAGGCTGTTGTGGTGAGTGATGTGTCCAAACCATACGAGCTTCCTCCTTTTCACAAGCACTAGGTGTTCTTACAGACCTGCCTGTGATGTTATTTGGGCCTGAACGAATCTGTTGGTCTTGTGGTTTCTCTAGGAAATCCCTAGCAGGCAACTGTTGCATTTGGTCTCAAACACTTCCCAGCTGTCATGGTCCAGCTCCTGCAGCAGTAGAGAAGGATGAACAAGACAATGGCTTTGTTGTGAAGGTGATGTCTTAACTCCTACAGATCTTGTCTAGTTTTGTCATGCTGGATGTTGTGATGGCGAGCCTAGTTCTGATTTCGGTGGTAGAGTGCCCGTTCTTGGTAATTAAATCAGGCTACATGTATTTCCTTGACCTAGCTGGTACAGCTTGAGGGTTGTATGTGCACCCATGTATAAACACCGACTTTTATTTTTTTTCACATGGTACAAATTTCTGCAATATCCATGATCTTAAAAAGGCTGTGGACTTAAGTATATATGCAGACTTAAAGATAATTAATTTAATTGCTGCAAACAAATTTTTCTACCTCCTTTTGAAGAGTTCAAATTTTTACAGTTTTTGACAAAATCCCGACATATTTTAAAGTTTCCTTACTGGAGAGTGTTTATTGATACCCATTTACCAGTTAACACACAGAGCAATTATTTAATCAATTTTGAAAAGAGTTATAGCAATTACAGAGTGTCTCTATATGGGGAAGCTCTGAAAACAAATACCCAGTAAACACTGATAATTTGATTAACTTGACTTATTCAGTTTGTGATGTTATTTTTGATTGTTTTGCATATTTATTCACATTTTGTACAGAAATATTTGAAAACAGAGAAGTTCAAACTGTTTTTAGCATGTGTCCTTAAAAAGGGGATTTAGTTTAAACTTTATTTCTTTACTTGATTAAAAAACAAGTTGTATAACTTTTATTAATGCCTCTTGTCAGCTCAAATATAATACCACAGTGCGAATGGCTTATTGATGTGGGGAAAAACAGAGACCCGTAGGAAACCCATATGCCTAAGTGGGCAACCACAATATCATTTCACGTACAACCTTTTCGGATCCTTAGGATCGAACTCGGGTCACAGTGGGGAGAATTCCATGTGTTACCTGGACATAGGAGTATAGTATATAGGAGAAAATGTATTGCTGGACCGAGAATCGAACCCGGGATCCCTGCATTACTAGTCGGGTGCTCTAGCCACCGAGAGCTATCCAGGCTAATATCCATGGTCTGTATAGCCCTAACTACTACAGAAGATTTGCAACAACAAAATTTAATGTGTTGATGGAATATATGGGTTATAGAGGTGATTTATTAATATCTATTTTATTTGTATGTGATCCATATCTTTGTTTCTTGTAGACGTATTACGTCATCATGTTTCAAATACCTTAAATTACAAGATGAGATATTAAATCAGAATAAATAATTACACCCGGATCGTGACATGTTTTGTTTTTGTCAAGCTGTCAATCATTCAGGACACATCATAAACACTGATAGACAGCCCTATGCAATATTCAGGCATAAAGTACTATCAACTTTGATTTTGTCAAATTGATTAACTTTAATACACAAGATTAATTTAAATCTAAAATAAGAACAATAATATTTTCTAAAGCATTAATTTTTATAGGTAAAAGCATTGTTGGGGTATATGTGTACATGACAAACGGCAGATCAGTCGTGAATTTCTTATAGCACTGCTGACTTCACATACTGTGTAGGTATGATCGGAACGATTGAAAATAATTATTTAATCTGCAGATGGTTGTTACATGTATCTCCCCTGTCTCATCAAGGGTATTATATGACATTGGAACAATTTCCAAGGTCACAGAACCAAAACTATGAATTCCAAATGGGTAAAGCACTTTTGCAGTGATACGTTTGTATGAAGTATTCAAGGCATGGAGGCAGAATAATAGCAATGAGGCTTTGTGCATTGTGAGGATTTTTTTTTCATATCTGAAATATCTACACATGGCATGAGGCACCCATTTTTATTTTGTTACATAATGCCTATTTCTTGACTTAATTCTTCGATTTCATTGTAAACTGATGGAGAGCTGACAGGTTTTTCCTCAGATAATAATCTAAGAAAGTGTCACAATGTGTGGAGTCCTGTTTGTGTATGGTCTTTGAAGGTAATGTCAGTGATTGGCAGAATTGAATAATTGATACATTCAAGAAATTGATTTATTTCAAGTCCTGGTTATTTCCACAATTAGTCTATTACTTTAAAGTTTGATTTCTGATCTATCCGAGACTCCAATTAGTAATTGATATTAGTTGCCATTGTTTTGAATGATTTTCTTCCATGTGCCACTCCATGGGATGAAGGATGTTTTAATTCCGTCAGTTGTAACCCAGTGTGGGGGAACACAATTTTAGTGTATTCAGTGGTAAAAATATACATAGGATGCTTAAATTAGCAATTTTTGTATACAGGGAAAGTGTTTTGTATAGAAATAGTGCAAAGTGAAGACTAGATTCAGAGAGACATATTTAGGTTTACATTAATTTCTATCTTTTCAGGACAAACAGTGAAGAAGAAGACCTGTTTATTGTAGGATTAAACAATATAAGGGGACGTGTGTTGGAGGGATTTAAATTCAATCTCTGGAGGTAAGTATTTGGCTTTCATTTGATTGCTGTTTTGTATCCCATTGGAGAAGGCTGTAGCAGTGAGGATTTTTGTTGTTGTGCCACTGCCTACCATAGGACTTAGGACCTCTGTTTACAAGGTCTCAACTGAAAGACCTGTGATTCCATTTGGCGTTGCTTATTTTAAAACGTATCGCATTTGACGCAACTTGCAGGCATTGTGTGTCATTGAAATTTACTCAATATTACAATAAATGAAGCAGAGCTCTGAATGAAAATGGTTATCATTATTATAACAATATAAAACTTATAATTGTTATCAGAACAAATCTACATAAAATTGTATTACATCGTAAAACTTTTAATGTTCTTATACGGGTCATCTTTTGATTACTCAAGGTTTTATCCAGATTATCAAAACTAATTTACTAATCGTCAAAGATTACAGCTTCTAGTAAATGTAGAATTAACACTGGGAATTTCTTGAACAGTATTTGATTAAGAATCGTGAACTTCTTTCAGGCCACTTAAAAATTGGTTAAGCGTCACATTGGATGTTAATTTTGTATTTCAAGCATCCAATTTATTGAATTAGGAAACACTTGAGAGTAAAGTGATGAAGTTAAAATACATGTATCTCCGTTCCTTTTGCACCTCAATTACCTACTTGAAAATTAACCTGTTGTAAGCTGTTATGTTCAAAGCAACCTTTTGCAATGCAACTGTTCAAGGTCGCTTGCGTTTCCTTTAATACATGATGAACATCTTCCTCCCTCCACACATAACAACTACCAAGTTCAAATACAAAGACGTGAAAAGGAGACTGTTCCCATGATAAACAGTCTGCAATAAACAGTCTGTAAAACTTCCTTAAAGCAAACAAAAAAGAAATTTTTAGTACTGTGAATCAAACAGGAGGAGAAAATGTTCATGATTTGGTCAATATTGGAAGATTTGTGCTCTAAGAATTGAGGGACTGTGATAAATTTTGGATTTGAAGAACATTGAACTAATTACATTTTGACATCTGTGCAGTGTTTAGATTATTGCATCTTCTGATTTTCCGACTTAAGCAGCTGTATTCCAGCAGAATAATAGAATTGAAATTGAGTAATCTATCAAACATGGAGTGATTCCTGGGAAACGCTCAGAGAGAAGTGATATGATCATTTGTCCGTAATGTAGAAATAAAAAGAAATTCATGTTTATGACTTGGTTACACAACATTATTTTACATTAGGGATTTTGGAAAATGATTTAGAATTTAATCAACACAGGGGAGTGTTAAAACAAGAATTCTGTTTGTAACACCCACTAATTCTTTGAATGCCATCGTTTCTGGCATATTTTTTGAGTGACAGTTTTATTTGTGAGTGTATAAGCCAAGAATAAAATATTAATTTTGAAATTTTATACTTCTTCTATCTGGCTTCCATTTCTACTAGTGCAGACATAACTTCAAAAGGTCTGCAATGGCACTGTATGTAATGCCATTTAGGCATGTGGTATTCATTATAGACAAACAGAAATTATACAGACATTGCAACGGAACATCTATTTTGCATAACCCAAAATTATAGCAATTCGTAGAGTTCTGTTGATGGTAAATATGTTTGTGTGCAGCAGCTTAGTGGTGCTTTGAGATGTTTCAGTGGCTCGGGATTCTTTTTGTATCAGATATGTAACAATATTATGTTGTGGCACTTCACAATCACATGCCAGTAACAGACCTTGCCAAGAATTAATTGTCTGATGGAAATTACATGTGACAGAATGTGAAAGAGTGGTCTTCTCGTGTTTCAGTGTATAGCTCACCTGTGCCGAAAGTGGAAACTTAAGTGAGCGTTTCTAATCGAAGTTTCCCAAACAGTCGTATGAGGTGTTGTGGCTGCAGAACTGTAGCTCTCTGGGAATATATTGGTAACAGATGAGAGTCTCTCCCAATATTTTCCCAGAGATCTACAGTTAAAGGTGTTGGAGCTTTTCAAACGAAGTTATATTCTGAACCAAAAAAAGAGAAAAAGAAGTGCATAGTACAATTTTATATTCATTTTAAGACATGAGAAATACATGTACTTAAAAATCGATTTATTGATAACACAAAAATGTTGAAAATGCTGGGTTAATAATCAAAGTATCACAACCACTAATTTTGATTACAGTCATGAATAGTTCAAGGTCACCCAAGTTCAATGTCTAGTGTGCCCCCACAAGTACCAATGACTGCCTGACACCTTTCCATGGATGCAGTTAAGTCTCTAAAAACAGTCTAGGGTTGTTCCACTCTAATTGAAGATCTTAAGCCAGTTGTGGCAGAGTCTTGCGGCTGCAGTTGTCTTTTGCGAATGTGCCTATCCAGTTTGTCCCATGCATGTTCAATAGGTTCAAATTTGGGTATTTTGATGGCCAAGGAATAACTTAACTTTGTGGCTTTGCAAAATCTCACGTGTTAAGACGAGCAGTATGTGGTCTGGTGTTGTCATGTTGGAATTCTGCTTTGGGCTGTTGCATTGTTGGAACCATGTGTGACTGTATGACTTCATTAATGTACTTTTGAGCTGTCAAAGTATGTGAACCAATGCTGTCCTGCCTGTATAGGATATTGTTGCCCACATAATAACACTAGCCCCTCCAAACCGGTCAGCCTCCTGGACGCAATTTTGCACAAAATGTTCATTTTGGTACCTATACAATCTGAGTCTTCCATCAGGCCTCTACAGTAAGAATTGAGATTAGGATTTTATGAAAACATGTTTTGTCTTTAAACTCAATAGAATATCTATCCAGTAAACAATAGCATTAGTAATCAGGCGATTCATTCTAGACCCAAAGAAAATATATGAAAAGATTAAGCGAAAAATTACTACAATGTTTTTCTTTTTTTGATCAGTATATATCAGACTTAGTACGCTAATAAAGTCAATAGACTCAGATTCAAACCATGGTTCCCATGGTTAGGATGTACATGAAAAAATTATCAATACTACACAATTTAAAAATTCAAACGTGTTCAAATATTGACCCCCAGGGTCAGGAAAGGGCTACAATCAGGTCGAATGAAATTTCATTATAGAAATTTTTACAGGAAAATAAATCTTTCCACTTGAAAAAGTAAAATTAATATTTCTCAAAATATTCAAGCTTTAAGATTATGTTTGTCACCCCCAAACCATGTTTCCAACCATCAGATGGATCCAAAGTTATGCATTGGTATTAGCTGCAGAACTGTAGCTCTCCGAAAAAAATTATGTTGACAGACCGCATAATTTTTTCTGGAGAGCTACAGTTCTGCAGCTACATTGGTATATAATGGGAATTAGTTGTTGTAACTATCATTTGTTGAAAATGGAAGGTTAATTACATTTGTTAGAAGGTAATCTAGCTATTTAACTTTGGGTATAGTTGTTTATAAATAGTTAATGTCAAAATTGCATGCTAGTTTATTTTTACTGAGTACGAAATATGATGTCACAAAAATGGTAGTAAATTTTCCTATTATTTGCAAAATGTGATGTAGAAAATAGGGGTTTGTCACATTTGATTATATGATGTGGGGCCTTAATGATTTACAATATATATACCCCGTTGTGTAAAAATAGAGCAAGTAATATTTTGTATATATTTATCAAAGCCTAGCTTTTTGAGAAGAAATTTTGGGGAATTTCATTTTGATGTCATGAAATACTCAATGATTAAAAGTTATCATGTATTTAACATTTATTTCATTTTTGAGCCAATTTACTAACTTCAGGGTTTTAGTATTTTTGAAGACAGAATTTGATAGGTATTTTACTTTGTTCTTCCTCATAACAAAGTGCACTAATGTCTTCTTTTTCAACCTTTCATGTTCTTGTCAAATGCACTTTTAGGGGGCTAATACAACAGAGGAAGTTCAGGAATTTAAAGCATTTCTATCTTGCACAGAGAGAAACAATGTAAGCATGGTGGATTCCAGTGGGTTTGTTGAATTGTTTTCCCTCCTGAGATTTGGACCTCCAGCAGATTTGACACATTATCAAAGATATGCAGCAACAACATATTGTTACACCAAAAAATTCCACTGGAAAAAATGCTTTGTTGAGTCTGTCTGCTGAAATTGAACTGTCTCAACCTCAGGTCTTGCAGCACATTTTACTGCATTCAGTTTGTAGTGTTACTGACGTGACAATAGTGGTGTGACCATGCAGACCTACCTAGTGGAGTTGACTCAAAAATGATTTTTTTTATTTAGAAAAAAAAAATCATATATTTCTCAAAAAAAAATTTAATGCAAACTCACTTGGATTCTTCAATTTATTAAGGACTCTTCAAGGATTTTTTATAAAGACTTACAAAACAATTGTTTTAAATATTGCATGAAACTCAGAAAATTGCAATACTTGGAGATTGCCCAAGTGATAGGCCTATGAAAATCTTAATACGATGATGATTTCCTGGTTTAAAACCCAGAAAAAGTCGAATATCTGCTTAAAATATCATCATTTTCTTTGACAGACCAAGTAAGATGCCATCACAATTAAGATTTGGTAATCAGCGATTATAAGTGGTGGTAATTAGAGATATAAACAGCATCATTCAGATTCAGTCCGGGAGTTTTATGGGTGTTCTGTTGTTTTGGGTGATTATGATGAGGAGGATGTACCTTCAAGATTTATGTGTTTAGTTAATTGTTGGGGCACAGACCTGACTGTGAAGATCATACACAGAGAGTACCGCATCTGGAGATAATCGGGATATTACTCAAAAACACCTAGTACATGTAACATCAACACTTATTAACATCAGTATAGTACCCATCACAGACAAGCTACCCAACAACACCCAGTACAGGTAACATCAACACTTATTAACATCAGTATAATGCCCATCACAGACAAGCTACCCAACAACACCCAGTACAGGTAACATCAACACTTATTAACATCAGTATAATACCCATCACAGATAAGCTACCCAACAACACCCAGTACAGGTAACATCAACACTTATTAACATCAGTATAATGCCCATCACAGACAAGCTACCCAACAACACCCAGTACAGGTAACATCAACACTTATTAACATCAGTATAATGCCCATCACAGACAAGCTACCCAACAACACCCAGTACAGGTAACATCAACACTTATTAACATCAGTATAATGCCCATCACAGACAAGCTACCCAACACCATATAGTACAGGTAACATCAACACTTATTAACATCAGTATAATGCCCATCACAGACAAGCTACCCAACACCATATAGTACAGGTAACATCAACACTTATTAACATCAGTATAATACCCATCACAGACAAGCTACCCAACACCATATAGTACAGGTAACATCAACACTTATTAACATCAGTATAATGCCCATCACAGACATGGTACATGTACTGTTACTTATATGGTCATAGATCCCTTTAAAATTTTATAACATCTAAAACAAAAGCATTTTCTTTCTTGTTTGTTTGTGTTCAAAATTGATTGCAGTGCCAAATTGCACACACACACACACACACACACACACACACACACAAATAAAACAATTACTTGTAAACTTAACTGAGTTACTTTTGGTCAAGATCAAAGACGGTGAATTTTTTTTTTTTTAAATATCCATATAAACACTAGTGTCCTATAATAAAGAGAATAGAATTTTGCTTGCAAAGAGAGTAGGTAATGAACCTGGCCCAAGGTCATTCAGTGAAGGTCAAAGTCATTGGAAGAGAGGCTGGTGTTTGAAATTAAGATTAATTAGGTACTAACAAACTTGCAAAGATCATACTTCACTCAAAGAGAATTCTGAAGGTCTTTTGTTGCGGAACTGACTTGAGGTCCTCCTGACAAAACCAAAGATTACTAGAGAGAGAAAATTTTGACTGGACTTAGCCTTCTAAAAGAGGAACATTCATATAGGTATAGATAAAACAAAAATTGTATCTAGTTGTGATTTTGACCCATAATTATTTTGCAATGTCAAAACTACAAAAGCTCATTCATTTTGATATTGATTGTGAATATTTTCTTGGTCTGTAGCCAGTTTGGTTAGAAAATTCTTTATCCATTGTTTTGAATGTCCTTCATTTAGATGTGAAGAAAGGGGTTAGATTAGTCCCATACCACCACAAAGCAGCAGTGTTTTCTCCTGACCTTGATTAAGTTTCCACTTTCAAAGAGAGATTGTGTTGTTATAGCTTCAGGTTTTATGTGGCAGATCCAGACATTCAACCAAGCATCTGTGCTTCACCCATTGTCTGGCTTTGGAAAAGTATTTTAAGTTCTCAAGGTCTATTAAGTGTTGATTGCCACCTCACTAGGGAGGAATGATATTTGTTGTAGATTTCCTTTGAAATTCAAGGTGGTCTTCACATGTGTTGTACTGGTCTTCACATGTTTTGTACTGGTCTTCACATGTTTTTTAGAGTACAAGACTATTTGGTAGCAAGATAAGAGTGATCATGTGATTAGCACAAGACACTCTCATGGGCACAAATTGTGCACTATTTTTCTGAAGTGTATTACAATTTCTTCTACCTTTTGCTTTCGAACTAGTAGTCATCATATGAAGCATGAACCCTGCAGAAGGACAAAAAGGAATTTTTTATTTAACCAATGTAGCACCTTCACCTTTGACCATAAACTGTAGTTTACTAATGTACCATTTACAAATACATGTAGGTACAGAGATTTGTCAGTGGAGCTTGATACACCCATTTTTCTAACTATATCATTAACAAGATTACATGCATTAAATGGACAGAAAACACCACCACCAGTTCAATATCATTTTAAAAGTACTTCGTTACTAGCTTGAAAATACGGAAGTATATTTAATTGCTGTTATAAAATTTAGAAATTCATTTCAAAATTAAGGATTATCTCCCTCATGCATAGCTCTTATCCTTGGACGAATTTGGCTCCACTTTTCTGGCACGCTGTTTTTGGCTATATTTAGCTCTAAAGCTTCATAGTTATTTCGGATTTCAAACATTTCGGTTGAGCATCACTGAAGAGACATTATTTGTCGAAATGCGCATCTGGTGCATCAAAATTGGTACCGTATAAGTTTTACATCTAAACTTTATCAAAACAGAAAAATTGCCCTTCTTCAAATTTTATCTAACCTTTTCTTTTTTCTTTTTTTCTTTAAAAGAAGGGGGGAAAAACAAATTACCATTCTCCCATTGTACTTTGATTTAAAGTGCATATTTTGTACCTTGTGAAGTTGGAAAAACCACTGTGAGACATTAGGGCCTGGTGTGTTAAGAAGATAAGTTGTGAGATATCAGAAGTTAACCTTGTGTTTGCCACCAGATTCCAGGAAGTGTCCTTAGTTCCATGTCAGAACCAATCAGAATGCTCATTTACTGTGATGGTCAGAAAGTACGGATTTTTTCCTGACAGTTTTACTTTAGTCAGCATTTTCCCCCATGCTCTCTCTGTTACAGTGGTTGTCTCTTGATGTGGGAATTCAAGCAGTTAACCGTCATTCAATTGATTCATTAGTAAAATTCATCATTTATCATACTGAATTAGGCATGTTAAAAATGTCTTTTTTGGCAGACGAGGAAAATTTTCCAAAATGAATTATGTACCAACATTTCCATTAATTAATATAAATTTTGGGTAATTATTTTCAAGATGAAGATCTACTATTCAAAAAAATGCTGCGCCAAAATTTTGAATCACTGAAATAAATCTGCCAAATATTTGTATGAAGCCAAAATTTCCCAATGTAAGATACCACTAGGCCTACTATACTCAGTCATTTCTTTGGTTGTGTTTTCTATATATTGATATAATTATGTAAGTACATGATAAAGATCCCTTCCTGCCCAAAGGCTGTAAATGCTGAGCATACATGTCTAAATGTTGCAGCCTTTCACCGGCAATAGTGACATCTCCATTTGAGTGAAAAATTCTGAGAGGGATGTTAAACAATATACAATTAATCAACATGGTAGTACAATTAACAATTACAAGTGATTCTACCATTAAAATGGATGTATGATCAGAAGACCCCATGCAGCATATTGGGGTGAATAAAAAAAGGTTTCCCTACTGAGTTTTTCCTGCTTGTTTAAATGTTAAATTCTGTAGCAGCTTATTACAAACAACAAACCAAGCTAGCACAAAGAATTAACAAGTTTATCCAAATAATATTTTATTTTTCCACTTGGAGACCTCTTGATAAATGCTGCAAATTTAGGTATTACCAAACTTTAAACAGGTGCTTTAAGGATAGACCACATGCAAACTTCATAGGGTTCTCAAACAGATGTAGTTATAACATTTTGTTAATCAAGATAATCAGCAGGAAAAACAAGGTTATGAATGTACCAAAAAAAGAAGAAAAAACTGGTTGTGACAGTCCCTAGAAAACATCAAAAGTTGAAAGGTAATATAGAGTTAGTGACAGCCAGGTTTAGGAGATTGAATTTGACTTTATGTCTTACTTGTAAGAAAAACCAGGCAAGGTTTTTTTGTGTAGTTTTTTTTATGGTTTTTAGTAATTGTTGCAAATGAGAGTTGTCTTCAGAGGATATTGTAAATCGCAAATGAGCTGCCCCACCACAGTTGCTATAGATTAGGAAGATTAGCATTGACAGGTAAGGCCTTAAAACAAGCTCATTATATTGTTTTCACCTGATTTTTATTTAAAAAATTTTAAAGATATATTTTCTTTAAAAGAGCAGATTACAATATTTCATGTTGTGAATGTGTTTATTTTGAAGCAAATTAAGATGATCACTCGGACTGCACAATATTTTATGAAGATAATATTTCAAGGACTGAAGCATACAGATGTTAAATAATGCAGGGTTGTGCGAAATGTTTTACTGTGTACAAATGATATGCGTGGGTTTTATTTTCATATCATTTGCAGCATCAGTTCGCAAAAACTAGAAATTTTTGTGATTACCTGCGCAAATAAATAATCTCAAAACAATTCTTAGGTACAAAAAAGACCACAATTCTTTGCCCACACAATTAATGTCCTTCCTGATTTCAGCTGGTGCCCCTGTTTTTCTCAAGTTGTTTTCTTGGTTATCCAGTGAGAAATTTTCTGTATTTGTGTTCTTAATGATGCAAACAATTAGAAAATAGTTAAACGATCGGAATGTTAATTGTTCTGGAGTATATTACAAATGTTATGTTTAAGATGTATTGTATGTTATAGAATACACAAAAATTATTCAGAATTCCACTTGCTTGCTTTATTCATGAAACCTGAATGATGATTTAAGTGTTTCGTATCCTCCAGTTGTAACACCTATTATGTATGTTCATCTTTGTGCTTTTTGAAGTGTCATAGATCCTCAGATCTGAGTTAAGAAATGAGTTTTGTTGCATTAGGATTGCGTTACTTGAAACAAAAACGCAAAAATCATAAGAGCAGAAAATGTGTTTCTAATTGATTATTAAGTGTGGTAACCAAAGAGACAGAATTGTGTTGGGTCGCTTGAACTGGGTGCTTCTGGGTTTGAATGCACTGATTGCCTAATGGTTGCTGCAAGATGTAGACTCTCCAAGATATCTCTGTTCATATAGGACACTTCTTTGTGATACATACATTTTGAGTAATGATAAGGCCTAAAGTTCAATATCATATTTGACTTCAAAATTTTCACTTGAAATGGGCTCCTACATATTTGGTTGTGTTCATCATGAGACTGACTTTCCCAGACAGCTGATAATTTCACTATCAAAACCATAATTGCCACTTCTTAGAAATGAACATTTCTTCCAACACCAGGTTCATCCTGTAAATGGCATTTATCATTAGAGAAATGACATAATCATCATGAAATGATAGGGGACCCTCAGGCTGTTGTTGTAGATGGTTTGTTTGATATTGCCATGTTCTGATGTGTGTGCTCCCTGTGTATTTCAGTAGCAGGAAGCTGCCCGGCCTGCCTACGTTGAGCAATGATGGATTTGTAGTAACATGCTGCAACATTTGTTCTTTAATCAGAGCTAGCCTCTTCCTTTGTGTTTATCAATAGTAGTCAATATGTTTGCATGTTCCTGACATGTGAAATTCATCATTGCCTTTGCACATGGAATAAATCCAGGCTTTCAAGAGATATTCCCACTGCTGAAAGTAGAAGTGCATTGAAATTAATGTTGTAATATTTAAAAGCAGTTAAAAGATAGAAATGTATTTCAAATGCATATTACTGATCCAAAAATCCCTACTCTGAATGGTTACCCAATAAAAATGATATTTTTAAGTCTTCAAATTTTCATTCATATTTTTGGTTCTGTAGTATAATTATCAGAGATGGGTGAAATTGGTGTAGCACTGTGTGATATGATTTGGGAAATCACGTAGTTTTTTCTCCGGTTATGCAGCGCAATGATTACCAAATAATCCCCACCGAAGTCCCTAATGAGCTGAATACCATGATTCTGAGAAAGTGGCATCAAGTGCACACGAGTCTTCTTTATCTTGCTGTGGATTGCCACCACTACAGGTGAATTCTGATACTATACATGTGATCTTTTTGGTATGAGTTATCTCCCCTGATATCCATGTTCCTGTGATTTATTGGAAACTTTAATCTCATCACCAAAATATTTTCTGATGGTTTGAGCTATGAAGCTGTCAGGAGGTGGAAATGGTGTGTAAATACTTGACCAGTTATTACATGAGATCTTGGTCAGGTGGCGGCAGGGCGTTTTGATCAAGATTATTCTGCTGAGAAGTCTTTGATAGCAGACAATTCTAAGGATATAGGTGTGGAGTGGATATGAAAAAATATTGATGCTTGAAAATGCTGACCCAATGAAAATAGCCAAATGGGAATAATGAAACATATTCTCAAGAAAAACTGATGCAAGTAGGACATATAAAACAAGTTCCCTTTCTTTGTTGCAGATAATTAGATTTTGTATTGACTGCTCTCTAGTGTGCCCTCCCTGTGTATTTGTGGATGATTTTTCCTTTGTGGGGCCTGTCTTCTCATTTACTACAATGAGCAGGACTCCCCTGGGAACATTTAAAACTATCAAGATGTTTACCAAAGTCTTGATACGTTTACTACAGAGAGTACCTCCCGACAAGCAAGCCATCATCACCTGTTTATCCCCAATAAAATACAACAAATTTGATTGATGATTATCTAATAACACAGTATCTATCAGGTTATTGATTGAGATCCTGCAGTTTGATGGCTGAGCTATTTTTTGGTCATTTTTAGCATGTCTCTGATACAGTATGCAGATTATACAAAATTGCATCAATTATCGGATCCTTGATATTCGTCAAGATGGCCATTACTGGCTTAATATCAATAATAGTCCAAACTTGATGGTTCATAGTCATGCATAACTAATAGGTGTAGGTAATATTGGCTTGGAAGCCTCCAACAGAATGGTAAAAACAACCTGCAAATGGCAGACACAGTATAATGTATTATGTTGAAATTTTGTCCCAGATATCAAGTGTATTTAATTTGTCTCGTCCAGTCGTTGTGCAATCCATATGCATGTGTCAAGTACATATTTTGGCACCAAACTTTTAGATCTATGATAAAAAATTGCTCTGCATTCCAGATTAGACTAGCTTCATTGCATGCATACCACCCATCACCACCCCAAAATTCCAATTACTGGTCTTTATCTTTTTATGTATATTGGAAATGACAAGATGCACTATTTGTGTAACAGGTATATATAATAGTACTTTGAAGTGTTTTTCTTTTAGTTTTTTCTGAGTGAATTAGATGTTATTGGCTATTTGGTTTTGAAATTGTAACAGATTCTGAAATAAAGAGAAACAAGCAACTCTGGATGGCTTAAATGACTTAAGATCTCTCAATCTCCAGTTCCTGATTATTTCCCTTTATATTAACAAGCAAATCTACTCTTGTTCTCTCTAAATCCCAATCTCTCTCGAAGTAAAATCTTTAAGTCCTGTATATTTAAATAATCATGATAATAAAATGCTTTCTTTTAGTTTGTAAAATGGAATATGAAGGTCACAAAAATTGCAGAAAAAATACATTACCCGCACGTCTACATAACCAGTCTTATGATATACGTATATACACCCTTTACCCACCCAAGCGATTAATAGAATATTGAACGTACCTCCATCACAGAAGAGCTGATTTATTGTACTGTGTATTAGCAATGACTCTTCACTAGGTATATCAACCTGAGGATTAATTAGTTTGTTAAATGATGGCTGCAATTATCAATTAATCTTTTTAAATTTTGAAAGATGGGAAGTGATGCTAATTTTGAGACATCAGTATTTATTACTGCAGCAATAAATGAAAGAATAAACACAAATACAGGAGTTCACAAGAGAGAAATTTGAGTCTTGGAATCTGGAAGTTTTCTACTAAATATTCACAATTTAACCATTTCTCTAGCAATATTGAAACATTGTAGTAAAAGATATAAATGAGTAAGATGGGAAATCCTGAATTCTAATTTGTATTGTGAGCATCTGATGAACAAATCTGAAAAAAATCCCTGTGGGTTTTTTGTAATCACTCAGTGAAATTAGAAGAGTTTCCTGAGAAAGTACTGATGATGATTTCTAATTAATGGAATCATCACCGTGAAATAATTACAACAGCGGAGAGAAATCAGATAAGGGTTTTACAGATTATACTGGATTACAACAGCTTGCTTTAAGTTATCGAATTTTAGGATATGTCCTCCTTATGCATGTATTACATAACACGCATTATTATAGGGAATACATGGATCAAAATGCTGAATATCTTGACTGCTAAGAGTAATTAATTGATCAGATGTGGTTTAAAGCATCCCAAGGAGAATATTTCACTGGCTTAGGAATGATATTAGCTATGGCATACAATAGAGCCATATTTTTGCTTGTTTTCTTTTTTCCACTCACTTTTTTTTTTCTATCTATGAGGGAGTGAGAAAAATATTTTGTTTTTGGCCAAAAATGATTCAAAAACTGTTAAACAAATCATTTACCCAGTTTAAAGACTTTATTTGACAAAAATATATTTGTGTAAAATACTTAAGTGATACTGATACTCAAAAATCGATCTTTTACATTTTGATTCAACAAAAATTATTTATGCAGGAAATTCCAGATATACTACAGATGATATACCTTTTTAAAAGAGAATTCTGAAAACATAAATAGCAGTACATATTTTTGAGCAGGTGCTCCATGAGTGACTTTGGAATTGTCGCCTGTTAGTTTGTCCTTGTCTGTTACCCTATTAGTTTGGTTTAGCATTGAAAGGTAATTTACATAGCATGATATTACTATTCTGAAATAGAAGAGCAGTGATTGTTTACAATGAACATTTTCTCACATGATGAGCGGGGATCAATCTTGAGTCCCCACCATCTGAAGTTCTCTCTTGACTGATTTATTCAGGCCTACATTAAATTGAGTTTAGCTTAGTTGAACTTTGGTATCTTGAATATCATGAATATGTGGAAGTGAGTTGGAAGGCCAACTACATTTTTTTATGTATTTTAATCCCTGAGTGAGTATCTCAAACCCTCGGATATCTCGAAGTTTATTTTCAGCCGCATCAAGTTTGAGATAATGAGATTTGACTGTATATAATGTTAACAATTTTATACAGAAACTTGTCTGTTAAAGGTATATATATGCTCAATATTTTATATTGAATATTTAAATTGAATAAAGATATCAGTATTATGGTATTCTAAATGAAACAAAATTTCTATCAAATATACATACAAAAAAACAATGCTTTTAGATTGAGATATAAATGAAAATAGTTTCAAAATCTACAACCCGTGTTTTTCTTTTCAAAATGGGCCAAGTGCTGGCCATGTCACTGTCTTATTAATATAGTGTGTACTATTCTTCCCTCAGCTTTGGATCTGCATATCTAACTACCTTTAGAGTTTTACACATGATCTGGTATAATGAATTTAGCCTGGTAGTGGTAGGTTCTTGCCTCTATATCTACAGCTCATGAAACTCAAATGTGAAAACTTACTGATGTCATTGTTTTCCTTTTGACCACATGTGAAGAAGGCGCGCATAATGCATACATTATACAAATAACGCTAACCAAAGATGTCTGTGAGTTAAATGAGTCAAGAATGAAATTGAAACTTAACATATATTATTCCTTTCATCTGGGATGAAATCAAACAGTTTAAATTGCATACATTATTATATAAATCCATTTTAGGTACGTAACCATGTTAGTTTGGAAATTGTTTATTAAGTTCATAAATCAATGAAATATCCTGAAACCAAAATAGATATATTTTTTGTTAGAATTGATCGATTACTGAGAATAATCTCCGAAACGAAATGATGTTTGAGCAAAAGTTGCTCATAATGGCACAGACAGTGTGATATATCTGCAAGTTTGTGAACATGTGCGGCCTCTATAAGTTATTTCTAATTAAGACAGTCAGCATAACAATTTTAGAAGTGTCGTGTACTGTACCAAAAAAGTACTTGGGAGTTCTGTCAGAAGATGCACTTGCTTTCAACTCATATAATATGTGTAAAAGCCTGACCACTATTCCAACATAGTACATGCAAACACAACTCTGTTTGATATGTTAGTCTTAGATTTAGAAGTGACAAGGTCTCAAACTTTCTGGAAATGATACATGCTCTTTTATTATGATACTGTGACTAAGTCCTTCTACCAAACATGCAAGTATTTCAAACACATCCATGAAGAGGTTAAGATCATGAACAGTGATCAATCTCATAACTCCTATAAAGGTGAAGATAATGAACAGTGATCAATCTCATAACTCCTATAAAGGTGAAGATAACAAACAGTGACCAATCTCATAACTGCTATAACGAATACAAAATGAAGAGAAGAGCAAACACGGACCCCTGGACATACCAAAGGTGGAATTCGGAGGAATAAGCATCCCCTGTTGACTGGTCACACCCTCTTAAAATATAGATACAATATCTCTTCATATGTGCATTGTTTTGTCAATACTAATTCAACTGATATATTTATATTCGGAATCAGTATGTAAGCTATCTGCCAGTATGAATGCAATTAAGAACATTTGTTGCAATAACACCAACATTTGATATTTTTAGTGTTGCGTCAGTTTCCACAAAGCATGTGGTAGCATTAACCTGGTGTGTTTGATTTGCTCTCTCGACATCTTGTGTGAATTACATTAGAACGTGATAGCTATAAATCATATCAAAATGATATAAACCAAAAAATGTGTCAATGACAACCAAAATTCTGGAATAAGGAAGAGTTTTTCGAGATGAAGGAATTTTTCTTGCATAGTGTCTGAGAAAAATCATGTGGTAATATTTAGCTAATTTGTCTATTGCGTTTGTATTTTCTTAATCGCTATCAATGTCTTTCTCCACAGGAATGCCACCACAAGCTTCAATAAAACTTGAAAGAAATACTTTTCTGAATATAATACATCCTGGCAATTTACTATAGGATCGTGAGGGGGATTAACTCAGAAGCTAGATCTGATGCACTAGAATAGTAGAACAGTTTTCATTCAGTGGGACTTCTGTCTTTAAGTGTCAATTTTTTTTTATCTATGAAATTGTGACTTGAGATGCAACATTAAAATGAAATATGGGTTATATGGATACATTGTTGAAGAGGTTGGTACATATTGAGTGGCAAATGTAATCAGCCAACTTAATTAACTTCAGATCTGTATGATAGAGCGGTAGACTTGTCATTTTTTAAAGAGAAAATGTCCATCTGGATTAAAGATCGGAAGGGGGGGGGATGTGTTTGACCTCTGTGTATGTCTGTCTGTTCATCCATATTTTTAATCTTGATTATAACCTAAACATACATGTAGCCATGAATTGAAATGTCAAAGTTGATCATAGATTAAACAATTTTACCTGTGTAGGGGGAGGTCATTTTTCAAGGTCACAGTGCATGGCCATGGCAGGAATTTGCTGCATTCATGTGACCAGTAGGTGTTTCACAATTTGATTTAGATTTTCTAGACTGAATGTTGAATCGAAATGGATTATCAGTTTCTGTTTGGTAAAACTGTGTTTTGGGACGATGAGCAATATTTTATCAGAAGGTGCATGATTATTACAACCTCTCTTAAAGTCAGTGACTCCCAGAACTATTTGGACAACTTGGAGAATCCTTGGTGCTGTCTTGATTTTTCCATTAAGCCAGGGAACTGTTTCATTACGTGGTGGTATTGCCTGAGTTTGTTATTGGTTCAATATGGATGAGTGGGTTGGGGAGTGTTCTAAGCAGCAAATTCCTGTGACATATTGAACTTTACCAGACCACAACTGGCGAAAGTGAGGGGAGGACATGGTCGACTATCTCTCAGTTATTTATTAATGTAATATTTTGCATGACAATTAAGATTTATGAAAATAAGTAGTGATAGTTTATACGATGCGCCTGGTATAGTTAGGGTCGAATGTTAATCTCGATATAAAGACTACAAGTTACAGAATGGAAGGACTGAGAGCAAGCTATCTCTCTGTTTTTAGGTCTAATGTTGACCGTTGTTTTACAGTTGTGGTATATAATGCTGCCAGACAGGTACCCCATATGACTATAGACCCTCAATGTAACAGACTCAGGAGATGGGCTATGGAAAGCCACTAATGACATCACTGATTATACATTCCACACTGGTACTATCATTCCTAGCGACGGTGGCAGACTTGGCTAATGGACAATACAGATGGAAAACAGGTCAGTATATCATTTGTGGTCAATCACTCAGTGGTCAAGCAGGTATTCATGATATATACCCTGTAGTGACCATAATGTAAAACGGGTTTCCTAGGGGATTTTATATAATACAATATGAACCCTATAGTCAGTAAGGCTTAATCTGATAAAGAAAACTGCTGATTTAGATGATGTTACTTGTACTTGATAAACCTTAAATGAACAACATTTTATTGGATTTTTCTGCCGACTTGACCTAGCACTCTATTTTCCAGAAAGCATAATTTCAAAATTAGTTCTGACATCCCATGTCCAAAGGCATTGAATGTTGCACACCATTTTCTACTTTCGGTTTGCCACAGGCACCTATGATGATGAGGTTTGTGATGGATAACTGTCAATAGTCACAACAGTACCAAATACACAATATAGTGCCAATTTACTTCACAGAATCAAGGAGTAGCAGTGGAAGATTCATAATGATAATGAACGCGTATTGATAAGTCACATGGATGTTAGTAACTTAGGAACACCTCGCATCAATTTTTACGAACAACGATAGCATAAAACACAAGAGAGAGAAAAAGAAAATGGAAGAAAATTTGATAATAGTAATTGGGATGTAACTTTAAATACCACTTGTTCTAAGGCTAAGGTTAAATGTGCACATTGTTAAGATGTGAAATCTAAAAAATGAAGGTGAGTGTTAATTGTGTTTCTCATCTGATGCTCTATTTCGAAGGGTCGGTGAGGGGACGAAATGTCGTAAGTACAATATACTTATACCAGTAGGGGGTAGGAAATGTCGTAAGTACAATATACCTATAACAGTAGGGGGTAGGAAATGTCGTAAGTACAATATACTTATACCAGTAGGGGGTAGGAAATGTCGTAAGTACAATATACTTATACCAGTAGGGGGTAGGAAATGTCGTAAGTACAATATACTTATACCAGTAGGGGGTAGGAAATGTCTTAAGTACAATATACTCATACCAGTAGGGGGTAGGAAATGTCTTAAGTACAATATACTTATACCAGTAGGGGGTAGGAAATGTCGTAAGTACAATATACTTATAACAGTAGGGGGTAGGAAATGTCTTAAGTACAATATACCTATAACAGTAGGGGGTAGGAAATGTCGTAAGTACAACACTTATACCAGAAGAGGGTATATGCTTGTTATTCTCAGGATGGTTAGGATAGTTTCACATTTGGAGAGGGCTTATATCTAGGCATTGTGCCTGCTGCCCAACCCCATTTGTATATAATATCTATATATTTACATGAATAAAATACTGTTCAAATCTAATTGTTGCTCATAGACTAAATTCATTATACACAACATTTGGTATCAAACAATGGGTGCTGTTTAGATTTGTGGGCTGAAAAATCCTCCAGGAACTTACTAATTGTTGATTTTATTTTAAACAATATTTATTCATTGAGAAACTTGAGTATATGTTAACTGAGGTAGGTACTCTCTAAACACAGAAGGTATGGAGCTTTCTGAGTATCAATACAATGGAATCGGTGTGTCAATTCAAACTCAGATAAAACAATACTGTAGGTATAAAGCTCCCCAATGTCCTGTGTAAACACCGAATGTTAATGTAGTAGAATCCGATGTTATTGGAGATGAATCATACAGGAGAATATCAGACATATTGTGCAAGGAATTCCCAGAAGTTAGGGATTCCTATCATTGTCAGTTAATACGCGTGACTCTGGTAGGTAGGGGGGAAAGGTGATTAGTGGGTACTGTTGGATTCTGCCAACTACATACTGGGCTTATTCACCATTAAAATGTGAATTTATGCACACCAGTAAATATCTTTTATTTGGTGTAAACTTGTGGAATTGTATTGTCAAGTACATGACTGTTTGTATATTGAGTAAATCAGTTCATATGATTTAAACAATGCTCATTTTACCAAATTGATTCTACATGATGTTAAGTGATTTCCAGTGCGAGCTGTTTTAGTTCAGGTTATTCTGAATGAAGCACAGCATGGGGAGTTGAAATGACATAGGAACAGAAAGAATTTAATCAATGGCTAGATACCATCAAAACTTTTGATGGTGATAATCTGTGTAGTTTATTTGGTACAGTGTATCAAGTCAAAGACAGGCAGATTACTATGCAGCTTAATTTATGATATATACTGTTGAAAATAAGCTGTAGTTTTATGGTATTTTTATTTTGTAGAGGTATTTGAGAAGCACTCTAATATGAGAATTTTTATTGCTAGGATCCTGAAAATTACATTAACACAAACTTGTTAGCAGAAAGTGTTGCTGAGAATGGGAAATTTATAAAGAACAAGTACGAAGTATTGTAAGAACAATGCAAGTTTTATTTTTTAATGTTAATAAATGCCCAATTATTTCTTCTTTGATGAACACAGATAGGATGAAAATCAGCTGTTTAATGCCACCATCATTGAAAATTGGTGTAAATGGGGCATAAAGTATTACCCATGCTCTGTCCAAACATGATGTATCTCTTTTTCGCTGGTTTTCATGTGTTTTTACATTACTTTGGTTTCATCTGATGAAAAACTTGCTTAGGATTGTCTATTTGGTTTCTTGAACACTTCATTTCTGGAAAAGAAGAAATTTGAATTCTAAAATCTTAATATATAAAGTTCAATGTGATATAGATGTATATATACACTATACAGTACAAAATAAAGAAAGCCCTCAGTGTCATCAGGATGGAGGGGGGTATTTAGTACATGTGGAGGGTATCAACTGAATGTGCATAATTTCCAATATGTACTATTGCATTTGACAAAATTTCTAGTTTTGCTTATAAGCCTTTCTTAACATCAGCATATAGACTTGCTTGCTTTTAATGTTCATCAGTACTGGAGTTCATGGGTGGTTGTTTTTTTATCTGCCTGTCTGTTTTTCTGTTTCCACAATCCTAATATAGGACATAGATTATTTTTAACTCTACATGACAGACTTCATATTTGGCGAACTGAAACCCCAAGGTTAAAGATATATATCTGTCAAGGTCAAATTTGTCTGCATTAAGACTTGGCTTTGGTCTTGCTTTTTTATACAGTGGAAAGAAAGTTGGGGGTAATTATGTATGTCCATCAAACCTTCTGTCTGTCCATCTGTCTTTTTATTGCACTTCATGCCCAGGCTATTTAAAACTCAGACTTTGTACCAGACAATGTGTTGCAGTCCTTGCCAAGGATTTTGTGAAGGATAAGGTAGTTGGTAGCAAAAGGCCTAAAACACCAGGGGGCAGTGCAAGTTAACATGAGGGAAACGTTTTTTCTTCTTCAAGAAATCTGTAGATTATTTGACTATCTATATTGATAAGTTTTATGTATTTTTCACAGATGCGTGGTCAGATTGTGAGAAGCAGTATGGCTGTGGGTCTGGTGGTACACAGGGACGTAATGTCTGGTGTGAGAAATTCCACCCCCGTGTACAAGTTGTCCCGCGAGCACTTTGTAAGGATGCAGGGTATGAGCCCTATAACATGCAGTCCTGTTACAAGAAATGTGACCCCATCGGGGATTACCGTATTAAATGGGTTTCAGGAATGTGGTCAGAGTGTCAAATAGACCAATCAAACAAAGGGTGTGCAAGAAATCGCGGTTTTCAGACTCGTGAAGTGTACTGTGCGTATACGAATAATGGAGAAAAGACGGAGGATTCAGTGTGCTCGTCTTTCAAATTGAATAAACCAAATTCAAGACAATCGTGTGAGTATCTCTGCCCTCAGAATTGTGTAGTGGGAGAGTTCTCAGATTGGAGCTCTTGTAATGAGTGTCAGTTCTTCAATAGGAGTAGGACTAGAGATATCATAGTGCCAAATAATCGTGGGGGCAAGCCCTGCCCTTCGTTTTCCGAAATGTCTCCCTGCAGCAACTGTACTGGTAAATATTTCCTATCATTTACTCCCTGGACTTCATGTCAAGCCTTTACAGATTCATTCAATTCACGCATTCCACGTAATTCTCATATCGGAAACCAAGAGCGATCCTTTGACTGCTATAACATTCGGGGTCAGAGAGAAGAATTATCGTGAGTACATACATTTAATTGCTCCTTACGGAATTCCATGACTTGTCAAATTTCACTTTGTAAGAGTTCTGGAAGCTTTTAGTGTTATATTTAAAAATCTGAATTTTTCTGTCACTTGTGGCATTCACTTGATAATCTACAGTAATGACTATATCAATTATAAATTTAATGATTTCTTGATTAGGAAATGTACTGGGAAGTTCAAACCAATAGCCTACAGACAGTCGTGCATCATTAGTCAGGACTGTATCCTGGGGCCATGGCAGGGACTGACCACCATCAACCAGACCTGTGTCACTGAAAATCACCACATCAAGCCGGGCTACCTCTACAAAAAACGAAACGTTCTCCAGATTCCCCTGGGGGACGGCAAACCATGTGGACCACTTGAGCAGTACGAGCCAATGCGTTCTAGCCAGAAGATCAACTGTCCAAGGTGATAAGTGCTTAATGGTTGGTTACTGTAGTTAGTTGCCTGCAAAGCTTGGGGATCGTTGACAGTACTGCCTTAGCTTGATGTGCATCTGGGGCTCTGTGTAATGTTACTAAAAGAAACATGTGCTTCATGAAATACTATCTAGTTGCAATGATTCATTATCATTATAAGAATCTAACCTTTTTAAAATTCATGCAAATTTAAATGCAAAATTTGGAATCTTCATGTAAACTTCATCGTTGAATGATCAGAGGTCAATATATATATCATTGAAACACTATTCCCTGAGTGGCATATAAGGGGATGGTTTAACATTTTATATTATTTGATCGTGGTTGATATTTTTTTGCAGAACTGTGTGGACAATGTCTGATTGGTCAAAATGTAAGCCAATCCAGGGCCACAAACAGTGTAACACGGGGATACAGGATCGGCATGTCATCTGTGTCCAAATAGATCGTAAGTTCCCATAAAGTGAACAGCCATGAACTCTGACCTTTTGTTTTTTGACACCACAGACTCCTCTTAACCAGGTGCAAATAAACCTAACTTTCAACACAATGAAGCACACTCAAAACAAATTTTTGTCTTTTATTGTTAGGTCACCTGAGTCACTCAGGTGACCTATTCAATGCTATTGGTCTGCCTCTGTCGTCATGTGTTGTTCGGCATGCGTTATAACAATGAAACAGTTTTAACTTCTTCTTCATAACTACCCTTTTAAGTCTTTTCAAATTTGGTATGAAGCATCTTTTGTAAAAGGGAGACATAAATTGTAAATTTCAGTACTCCTGCACCCGCAGGGCCCTTGGGCCAGGTAAAAACTGCCAAAGAAATTTGAAGATCTTCTCTATACCTGCACATAAATGCAATAGTCATGTAGAGCAAGAATGTCTCTACCATAATTGCAAATTTCATGATCCTTAGGGTAGAGGTTCTGAGTCCAGAGTGGGGCCAAACTTGGCATATATAGTGTTTATGTGTAAAAAATTTGAATAACATGTTCTTTAATGCTATATGATACTAAATTGAAACTAAATGATTTAGAATGACCAGATAACCCTTTACCAAAATTTGTAAATTTCATGATCCCAGGGGTAGGGGTTTTGGTACCAGGGTGGTGCCAAAATGGTTTTAGTGATTAAATGTCTTTAATGGTCTTAGTGATCAAATATCTTTATCATTTAAAGGACTTCTTTAATTTTGCTGATACTTTATAAAGACTAAATGCATATTTAGGAAAAGCAGTAAGGGATGCACCAAAATTGTGAATTCCGCAACTCCAAGGTTCTGACTCGAGGGTGGTTCCAAAATAACCATACAGTGTTAATGTAACATACACAGTTTCATTATACATGTACTATGTAAAGTCTGTCATCAGTATGAACACTTTCAGGGTCATACATGTTTTTAGAAATAATTGTTGTTATATACTGCTACTGACTATTAGAATTTAGCTAAGACATGCAGAACAGGAAAATTCATATAGATTCTATAGTCCTTGGGACAAGTGATACTTTTAACAAATACTCATAGACCATTAAAGCCTGTAGGCCTCTTGTTGTAAAACTCTATATCACATTGTTTTTCCTTGCTTTGGGGGGTTGTTGACTCTCTGGAACCCCTTCTAAACCTCTCCACGGATAATTAGGGGCACTGATGATCATCACAGCCCTTGCTAGAGTGTGTTTAATACATCCCCTTTTGCAACTCATGATTTCTGCCTTTCTAGGTCACCTGAGTCACTCAGATGAACTGTTGCTATTGTTTTCATTCATCATCATTAGTTGTGCATTGGTCATAAACTTAATCATTTTCAGCTTCCTCTCTAGAATGGCAATTTTGGTGTGTGTGTATATATATATCAAAATGAATGTAATCTTCTTTTCTCCTGAAAACTTTGAAAATCATGACCCTTAGGTTCAGGGTTGATGTCACGGGGTGGAGCTAAGTTGGTCACATTTTAAAAGTGTATTACATCTTAGAAAATCTTTACTTCTGGATAAAAAGGAGGCAAAAGATTTGCGTTATTATAGTGGTCATTGAGCTATTTACCAAAATTGTTCGGCCCTAGTGCTGTCTTATTTGAATGCAGTGCATTATAGAAAACTTTTTCTTGTACATCAAACAGGCAAGCTGTTTGCATGATTATAATGAGCAATATGAGCCCTCTTTGAAAACTTTAAAAATTCATTTACCATAGGTTCAGGCCCCATTTGGGGCTAATTTATTATATATTAAAAATGCATTATGTTTATAAAAATTGTTTACTTCTGGACATTAGCAGTTAAACTGTATGATTAAAATATTGAGCTTGCAGTCAACCCTCTTTGCTCCACAAAATTTCTGAAATCCATGAAACTTGGATTGAGGCCCAGGTTGACAAAAAAAATTATCATATATTGAGAGTGCATTATATTTCATTAAAAATCTTCTGTATTTCTGGACATCCAGCAGAAAAACTGATGATAATGAGCAAATAAGACCAACACTATCAAAATTGTGAAATTCATGTCCCATGGTTAAGGAGTAACGTCTGACCCCAGGATAGGACTGTTGACAAATGTATTGATTTGTTTTTAAGATATCCTCTTTTTTCCTGTATATCAAGTTAACAATGATGAGCATTTTTATGAGCATTGGGTTTTCTACTAAATGTGTGAAGTATAAAAAGCACACCAGTTACACAATGGTTCCTGAAGACCAAAAAATGTACTCAGGTGACTGTTAAGGTCCATGGGCCTCTTGTCTTCAGACACCAAAATAACAAATTTTTGTAACAAAATTTGATCCATATTGTAGTATGTTTGAAGTTAAGGCCAGACATGCAATGTAAGTAACTGTTTTTGGGAACATGAGGAGGAGAATGTGTCCACAGTCAGGGGACATTACTCCACATGTTCACAAATTGATTGTCATGGTCTAGCTCTCAAACATTTCATTTTAACGATTGTTCCCCTCATTAGGGTAAATTAGAGATACGATTCTGAAAGTTATTTATCATTTTAAGATGATTGTGATAATTCAGGAACGTTAATTTTTCCTTCTACTATGGAAGTGTTGAAGAAGATATTATGTAATTTTATATGGGTCCTCATCTAATGATTATCCTAATTGGTGTCTGGAGGCTGTAAGATGAAATCCATATTTCGGAGATTAAAAAAACACTGCAATGCTATGAATTGAACGGTGATATATCATAGAACAGTTCTTAATACTCTGCCATTGATGTTTGGAGTTGTTTATGTTTGTGAAGATGCATTTAATTGTTTGATGTTAATGCTATTGATGTATCAAGGATGTTGGGATAATTAAGTGTAGGCTGGGGCATTCAAAATCAAATAACCCAATCTTTGCGTCCTTTTCTTTTATGAGAAATGATAACATTTACATATTTTGGAGCAGTTTTCTATGCAGTTAATTTACAGTGATAAATGACTTGTAATTTTTCTTTAGTTGGTAAAAATATTTTGTCAATAGAAAATTTATATGTTATGGGGTTTAGTTCTCTCAGTCTACAATTGGCAAAAAAAAATCATTCAACTTTGCTTAGTATTCACATAATCAGACATATGAAATATCAATGGCAGTAAGTTTGTGCTGAATTTTAATGTGAACACATTTGTGTTTGGAACAGCAAGTGAATATCGTATCAGTGGAATTTTTAGTAAGAAACAAATTTAGTGATTTTTCCATAAAAATTGGTTGGTTGGTTGTATATTGTTTAACGTCGCACTTGAGAATTTTTCGCTCATATGGAGACGCCACCATTGCTGGTGAAGGGATGCAAAATTTCGGCCTATGATCGGCACCTACAGCCTTTTTGAGCAGGGAGGGATATAATGTGCCACACATGCTGTGACACGGGACCTTGGTTTTATACGGTCTCATCTGAAGGACTGCCCCATTAAGTTGCCTCTTACGACAAGCAAGGGGTACTGAGGACCTATTCTAATCCAGATCCTCATGGAATTTAGCACGAGCTAATTTTAGTGACTTTATAATTCCAGAAAAGGTACTTATTACCTCCAGTATAGCATAAATTATTAGCGATATTCAATTTTAACAATTTCATCACTCTCACTAATAATGCCAAAACTAAATCCTATCTAAAATTCTGCTATACGGTATATTGTCATCTCTGTAAGTACAGTCGAACCTCCTTATCTCAAACTTGATGGGGCCAGGAAAAATCTTTACAAGATATCCAGGGACTCGAGATACTGAGGTTAAAATACATAAAGAAAATGTAGATGGGATTCCAACGTGCTTCGATATATCCATGATATTCAAGATTTCAATGTTTGATATATCCATGATATTCAAGATTTCAATGTTTGATATATCCATGATATTCAAGATTTCAATGTTTGATATATCCATGGTATTCAAGATTTCAATGTTTGGGATAACCATGTTTTCGATGCTAAAATTCAACTGCACAAGATACGTTGCAAATAAAGAAACTGTAATCATCACAAGTAATTGATATATACAATCAGTTTACTATGTTAGGGTTTAGATAATTATAGTACATATGCCCTTTACATGTGATATTATCTACATTCTTTTGGACAGAGTACAGAAAACAGACCCCTGTTGATGAATCTAAATGCAGTGAAAAACGACCGTCGACATCACAGACCTGTCTGATACAGTGTAAGGCGGATTGTACTGTGTCGATATGGAGTCCCTGGTCAGAATGTAAAGTTACAGACTGTGAAATGTACGCCAGGAGACGTCGGAACAATAAGAAAACGGGTATGTACGTTAAAAAGTCTCCAGGGAACAAGTGAAGATCACAGTGATCCCTCTCTTAAAAAATCCTATAAAGAATACAAAATTAAGGGAAGGGCAAACACCAACCCTGGACATACCAGAGGTGGGATCAGGTGCCTAGGCCTTGAAACTATGAGTAAGAGCAATGACCAGTGAAAATATTGTAATGGATGCAGTGGGAGTTAATCTGGATAGATATATTGTACTTTGAGGGTAAGTTCTGGGCTTAATTTTGACTGTTATTTTTCCCCAGGACAGCGCTACAGAACTCGTCAGATAAGAACAGAGCCTGCACAAGGCGGTCAGGCATGTCCTCATTTGAGTGAGACTCAGAACTGTGACCCCGAGCCCTGTTACACTTGGAAAGTCTCACGAGGGGAGTGTCAGCCACAGCAGCCACCGTGTGGTGTGGGCGTCGCTTATCAGAGTGTATACTGCTTCAATCGTAACAACGTAAGTAACTTGTCATAACTACGATGCAAGTCTACTGATTTTACTATAACATTGATATTGAAAGTCTACTGATTCTTTTGAAACCTTGTAAGTTGACTTTTTACATTGTAACATGTAATTCTTCAGATTTAACTTTCATTATGAAAATCCTCTTGATTCCTCTGTACAAAGTCATTTTAAATATAACCACATACTGATCAGTCATTTGTATTGTATGATGATCCATCTTGATTTAACATGCTGACTATATTACCGTATATCAGGTATTTTTTTGAAGACTGGAAATATTGTCTTCCTAGGGGGATGAAGAAAATTTATCAAAAGTAAAAGCACCCAAAATTTCTATTCATATAAATCATAAACGATGCACTTGTTTAAAAATCGGCTAAATATCGAAGACATTAAAATTATCTGATCTACAGTATCTGTCATGTAGATTTGACATTCTTCAATATACACTGTTGTTTTAACATATACTGTGTATACAAAGTAGTCTGATATTTTGGCCATACTTAATCCTGTTTATATGACCTTGACAGACCCGGGTCAGTGACAGCAGGTGCTTGGAGCTGAAGGAGCAGCCCCCGGCCCAGGTTCAGTGCGTGGTGTCCTGTGATAACGACTGTGTGGTATCTGAGTGGGGTGAATGGTCCGAGTGCCCGAGGATTTGTCAGAACAACATGATGCCGAGACCCACAATCAAACAACGTACCAGGACCATTCTAGCAAAGGCTTCAGGACAAGGTAAGAAACCTGTATTTATATGTCAGAGTTAGATGACCTCGATTCCTGCTTCAGTTCTGTTGTCTATTGGCTTTATGTACCCATTGCAATGCAAGACGACAGCCTTCATGTGAGAAAAGTTTACGACCTATAGCCTTTTTGTATCCTGCAAACTTTCCCTTGGTTATGGTGGATTATTTGATGTGTTTTGCAGTGGGTAACTGTCAAGCCCCACTTACAGAGCGGGGGGAGTGTCCGACGGTGATTGAGTGCGATACATACAGGTGGCAGACCGAGCCTTGGGGGCGCTGTGAACTGGATAAGCCACTCGATGGGTGCGGCAGAGGGGAACAGGCCAGGATGCTGGGCTGTTACAACAACAGGACTTCTGTTTCGGACATCAAGTAAGTTAAAATGTTGTTACTGTTACAATTCGTGTACAGTCAGTTTTGTATTAAGTGACCTTTCAACGGTCTTAAGAAAAAAATGTCACGTTTGACAGGTGGTCTCTTAATTCAGGTTGGGAGTAATTTTTAAAATAGAGACAAGGTAGTATGTTAACTTCCACGTATGATATCTATTTTTCATTATTGGTACGTACATGAATTTTAAGAATATTGTAATGTTGTAAAAGATAAATAGATACAATGTAAAAGAGTTTAACAGAGGTGAAGTAATATGAAATCAAGCAAAATGGGAAAGAAAATTTAAGCGATTACGTCAGACAGATGGTCATTTAATACAGGTATAAAATATACAGGGTTGTTTCGGGGGTTAGACATACTGGGTCGCTTGGCAGTTTTAAATGTACATGTAATGATAAAAAGATCAGACAACGAAGTAACAAATCCGAATTTTCATGCTTCTGGTGACATGTAGTAGACTTGTCAACCACCTGGTTAAAGCTTTTGAAGATCATTCCAACTTCAACATCTTTTTGTCCTAGTTTGGCGTAGTATGCAAGACTAAAAATATATCTGTTTGGACATGTTCAGTAACTTCACTTTTCAGAAAATCCGCCCCCAAGTTTTAAACAATAGAATGATAGGTGACCAAAATGAAAACACGTGAATTGTTTGTGATTTTGTGTATTGTTTATTTTTTATGTGATTTACCAGGTGTGCCATGGAGGTGAAGCCTCCCGATAGGCAGGTGTGCACAGTGCCATGTCCAGAAGATTGTAAAATCTCTGTGTGGTCTGCATGGTCCCCATGTTCTGCCACCTGTACCTCAGGTAAATCATGTGTACCATTCTCCTGTACCTCAGGTGAGTCATTCTTACCTTCTCCTGTACCTCAGGTAAGTCATTCTTACCTTTCTCCTGTACCTCAGGTGAGTCATTCTTACCTTTCTCCTGTACCTCAGGTAAGTCATTCTTACCTTTCTCCTGTACCTCAGGTAAGTCATTCTTACCTTTCTCCTGTACCTCAGGTAAGTCATTCTTACCTTTCTCTTGTACCTTAGGTAAGTCATTCTTACCTTTCTCCTGTACCTCAGGTGAGTCATTCTTACCTTTCTCTTGTACCTTAGGTAAGTCATTCTTACCTTTCTCTTGTACCTCAGGTGAGTCATTCTTACCTTTCTCCTGTACCTCAGGTAAGTCATTCTTACCTTTCTCCTGTACCTCAGGTGAGTCATTCTTACCTTTCTCTTGTACCTTAGGTAAGTTATCAGTACCTGTCACCTGTACTTCTGTTACACCTATTGAACCTTTGCTAACAGCAGATCGAGTAAAACTAACCTTGTCACTAATGTAAAATTGTTATGCAAAACTTTTCATAGTCTGTTAGTTAATGGTTTTGGATAAGTGAGAACTTTTCAGTTGGGTAATAAGATTTACTGTTTTATTTCAGCCAACACTTCTGCAAATCCTTCAAAAAGTCGCCAACGCTACATCTTGATTCACCCTAAAAATGGCGGAGCACTGTGCCCAAACCTATTAAAGGAGATCAAAGTTTGTTTTGATCTTCCGGTCTGTAATCGGTACCGGTGGAACAAAGGTAACTGGAGTGAGTGTATCCTACACAGACAGGAGAAGTGTGGGCGAGGACTGAAGGCCAGAAGTAAGTTCTCACAAAACCATTCTCCTTCTCTGAACAGGAAATGTATTTGTTATTCTTTTATGCTTTGTGCTTTTGTAGTTTAATTTTATCAAACATATTTCTAAATCATCTTATATGTCTCAGTTTCACAGAAGCTTCGTTATCATAATAATTAAGACATGATTTATATACCTTTATTTTTTTAGTGATTCTCTTTCAATTCATTATTAATTTGCTATGAGATTGATCAACCCAATATATATATATCCTTAGACAGTGATTAACCAACCTAATAAGTATTCATGTGTGGAACAGGATAGGCAAAAACTTACTGTGTTTTAAAGTGCCTCTTACTTCATAAAGATTTTTAGCTCTTCTGAGCCGAAGGCTCAAAGAGCTAATCATATGGCCATATGTCTGGCGTGTGGTGTGCGTCAATGTTTTTGGGAAAAGTGCTATATCTCAAGAACCCCTTTGCCAATTTTTGTCAAAGTTGTCACAGGGTATCCTTGGCCCAAGGGCTTTGATTTGTAATAAAACTAGTATTGTGACCCTCTAACAAGGGGAGATAATTAGGAAAATGCAAACAAAAGTAGTGGTTCCTAAAAAATCTTCTTCTCAAGAACCACTGGGCAAATTATCACCAAACTTATGCATAAGGATGAGGATAGGTTGTAGATAAAAATAGTTCAAGGCATCATCCTGGGGCAAAGGGTGTGGTCTCAAGGTCACTTCAAGGTTGACCTTAAATTTTGTTTTGTTAAAACTTTGATATTTTGTTTAGTATAAGGACTAGGATCATCAAATTTTGTCAGTTGATGCATCTTAGGACCTAATATCATGTTGTTTCAAAAGTAGGTCATGGTGACCTACTTTTTGAATTTCGCAGGTAATTATTATTAAATGGATTTTGATGCATATCTTGGACACTTTTGAGCCTATGATCATCAAAAGTTGTCAGTATATGGATCATGGGACGTTGAACTGCGTCATATGAAAAGTATGTCACCATGACCTACTTTCTGAATTTTATGGCTAATCATTTATGAATACATTTTAGATTGTTATTTCAGATATCAAGAGGTTTAGAATCATCAAACCTTGTAACTTGATGCGTCTAGAGGCCTCAAAACATATTTATTTTAAAAAAAGTAGGTCACAGTGACCTACTTTTTGAATTTTGCAGACATTCAAATTTCACATTTTCAATTTTAGATGCATATTTTGGACATTATGAAAGCTAAGATCATCAAACTTTGTCAGTTGATGCATGTTGAGTCTTCAGAGTGTGTTGATTAAAAAGTAGGTCACTGTGACCTATTTTTGGATTTTGACGGCTATATTTGAATATTTCAGATACTATTTGACTTACAATCATCAAACTTTGTCAGTTGATGGGTCTTGAGTCTTCAGAGTGTGTCGACCAAAAAGTAGGTCACTGTAACCTACTTTTGGAATTTGACGTTTATATCTGAATATTTCAGATACTATTTGACTTCAATTATCAAACTTTGTCAGTTGATGCATCTTGAGTCTTCAGAGTGTGTCGACCAAAAAGTAGGTCACTGTGGCATTCTTTTGGAATTTGACGGCTATATTTGAATACTACTTGACTTGTCACTTGATGCATCTTGAGTCTTCAGTGTGTCGACCAAAAGTAGGTCACCATTTAACATTTAAATTTTCAGGTACTATTTGACTTAACATCATCAAACTTTGTTAATTGATGAATCTTGGTTAGTGAGAATTTTTGCCTGTTCTACAATGTATCAGAAGAGCGATTCTAGGCCCATGGACCTCTTGTTTCATTTGATTACAATGTGATATCCCTGTTTATAGATGTGAGATTTTGGGGGTTTAATTTCTATGTGATATCTGTTTATAGATGTGAGATTTTTTTGGGGTTTAATTTCTATGAGATATCTGTTTATAGATGCGAGGTTTTGTTTGGTTTAATTTCAATGTGATATTCCTGTTTATCGATGTGTGGGGGGTTTTATTTGGTTTAATTTCAATGTAATATTCCTGTTTATAGATGTGACCTGTCTCCTGAATGATGGTACAGTGAGCCCGATTAATAACTGTCTGACCAGCGTTGGTCAGATGCCAGCCATTGCGGAACCATGTTATGTGGCTTGTGAAGATGAGTGCCTGTTTACTGATTGGTCTGAATGGACAAACTGTTTACAGGGCTGTGGAAGTAAAAGATTCCGCCAAAGGAGGCCAAAAGGTAGGTCAAAGGTCAAATAGGAGATTTTCTATTTTATTGTCTGTTTCACTAGTTCAGAATGTTGACTCACTGTACAAAGTTGAGTGATATAGGAGGTTACTTAAGCTTTCATGTAGTGTTGTGAGGCATGTCAAGCTTATCTTACTCTCCAGTACGGAGCTCTGATTGTTCATTATGAGAAATGATACGACAAACTTGAAGTTTTACATACTGATTTTTCAGTGGCTGGGAATGCCCCACCAGAGTGTAGTGATTTGACAATGTATCCCCGATATGAACAGGATGTGTGTCACTGCGGCAGAATTAAGGAGGAGTTAGGAGCCGATTTCTCCGAATGTATCCTTGATCCTCCGAAAACTGCACCAGGGCTTCTCAGACCTATAACCAATTCGTATGTATATATCAAATTGTCAAATAACTTGTAAAGAGACTTGAAATGTGTTTGATGGAATCCAGTTTCTTTTCTTTTGAATCTGTCTGTAAATTAAACTACATGCAATCTGATGGTTTCCTTTCATCGGTTATGAAAGGACTGTGTATGATGAGGGCTCTATTTGCCCACCAAAATCAAAATTCGTTATTTTTCAAAATCAATTGTATTTTATACATGAATCCCACTGTATGTCAGTTTTTAATCTCAATTTGTTCAAAATGGCATACTACAACATCACGAACATGCTGTTTTTAATATTTCATAATAAAATAACTATTTTTCACACAATTTTTTTAAAAGAAGATATCAAACGTAGGCTTGGACAAACTATATATTCACACTCTAGATTTATTTTTCCAGTATAAATGTATGATAGAAAATATTTGTGTGTCCAAAACTTTGCTCTAAGTTTTCTAAAAGAAAAGCATTCACAAAAATGAACATTTCAACAAAATTTGATTAAAATGGATAAATTTCATTATTTCAGATGCTATGTACTCCAAATGACTGTAAATATCGTAGACAAATGACTGTAAATATTGGAGATATATGACTGTAAATATGGGAGACAAATGACTGTAAATATCAGTGACAAATGACTGTAAATATCAGTGACAAATTACTGTAGATATCAGTGACAAATTACTGTAAATATCAGTGACAAATGACTGTAAATATCAAGGATAAATAACTATAAATATCAGAGACAAATAACTAAATATCAGTGACAAATTACTGTAGATATCAGAGACAAATGACTGTAAATATCAATGACAAATAACTGTCAATATCAGACAAATAACTGCCAATATCAGAGACAAATGACAGTAAATATCAGACAAATAACTGTCAATATCAGAGACAAATAACTGTCAATATCAGACAAATAACTGTCAATATCAGACAAATAACTGCCAATATCAGAGACAAATGACAGTAAATATCAGAGACAGATGACTGTCAATATCAGAGACAAATGTCTGTAAATATCAGAGACAAATCTCTGTAAATATCAGAGACAAATGACTGTAAATACCAGAGACAAATAACTGTAAATATCAGAGACAAATAACTGTAAATATCAGAGACAAATAACTGTATATCAGAGAAAATAATGTGAAACTGTATTGGACATGATCCCTCTTATGAAATAAAAGAAGATTCCATCTTCCTTTAAAGCTTTCAGATTTTGAATTTTACAGAAAGACTCGTTATCATATATTGTTTTTTTTATAATTATAGGTTTACAAGAGATAAGCATGATTTTAAGGTAGTACTCTACATCGTCATAATGGCTGACTTCCTTTAAAATCATGGATGAAAAAATCGATATCATCAATATTTGACTTTTCCTTTTCCATTTAAATACCTAGCCGAGTAGCTCAGTAAGTTAGAATACCGACTGTAGAACTGTGGGTCGAAGGTTCGAGTCCAGTAAGGGGTTTAAAATTTTTTTCAGATTACCTACTAAAAATGTATTTTTTGACAAAAATAAAAGTAAATTTGAAAATTTTCAACTTCAAAATATTGTTGTACATATCCTCCACTTTTGATCTACATCAAATTTCTCTGGTGTAGCATACCTCCTTAAGTCCAATGTAATTCTGATTTTAGATCAATTGTTTATTTCAGTTTAGTATAAATGATATTCACAGTTGAGGAGAACATATTCCTACCTCTGTTAACAATCCTCATTAAATAAATAAAGCATTAAAATAAAATAAAATATTCACAGGTATAAATGATGTTTCACAGTTAGGCATTGATGATATTTACTATAGGAATAAGCATTCTTTTTTTAAGAATTTATCGATGTGTAAACTCTGGACATTTTGCTCACAAATTGAATAAAAGTGCAAAGCACTTTTATGTTAAGTTTGTGAGTAAAATGTCCAGAGTTTACATATGTTATTTCTTTTCAGGTGCATATAAATACATCACGTTTTTGGATTTATTGAAGTGTAAATTTTCTTTTAGCTTAATTTTTGTCCAATCAAAACAATTGTAATAAATAACATTGGAATTATATATATGTATATTTGAATGTGCAGGAAAAGAGACAACAGAGAACCATCTAAAGATGAGGGAATAGTCTGTGGGTGGGGCCAGAAAATCCGCTATGTTGCCTGCCAGTCCAGTTCTGCAGCAACCAATCTCAGGAGATGTACCGAAGCTGGTAAAGATCAACCCAAACACACTCTTGTTGTCCCCTGTGAAGAATGATCTGTGGATTTCTTTATCAAATAATTCTCGATACACAGAGTGCGTTTGAGACCGTTGTTCTTCGCATGAGTACAAATTCCTGTTGAACGCAGAGTACACATCACGAGAACGGGTTGGAGGTGCAAGAACTCGCACCACTTCTGTGGGTAGTGTGGTCAAAGAACACGTTCATGCACACATTCTCATCATTTGCGACTCTAAGAATGGAGCTCAAAAACAACAGGAAAGGTGGTCTCGAACGCACTCTATGTGTAATGTCCAACAGATTTTATATAGTAACAGTATTTATTTATATTTACCAGTGTTTTTGGTCAATTATGAACTCGTGTTGTTTCAGTATATTTATTTCTCAGTGCAAACTTTTACCTTTCATTCCGACATAAACACCTATATATTTATAAGAAGAAACAATTTGAATTTCATAATATAGGTATGAGGAATAAATGTGTAGGTTGTTTTTATGATGAGAGATATGGAAGCTTGAGATAACATTTATTCCTTACAACTTTAGGTAGAAGAATTATGATATCATGATGCATTATTTTCAGTGAGTTTGGAAGTAACACATTGTAACATACCATGTCCTAATGATTGTGAAATGGCAGAGTGGAGTGAGTGGTCAAAATGCCCATCTAAATGTCGACCAGGCATTCAAAAGAGATCACGCTATATCGAGCAGTTAAACTCGGCAGGAGGGCGACAGTGTCCGAGCCTGGATAGCACACAGACAGAAAGTCAGACACGACTCTGTCATCCCGAGTGTTCACAGTACGTGTGGAGGGCGTACGAATGGAGCATGTGTGACAGCAGTAGTCACTCCTGTGGAGACGGGACACAGAAGAGAATGGTGCAATGCGTAACAATCAACGTCAACGGAGACACGACGGGAATCACCGGCGAGGACAACTGTGCCGGTCAAGTGAAACCTCACAGCGAGCAGACATGCAGGATGGCTTGTGTTGGGGAGTGTGTGATGTCGGACTGGACAGAATGGACAGAGTGCCCCAGGGTAAGAGAATAAATCGTTCTCTGTGATCTAGTGCATTGATGACTTACGAAGACGACCTGATATGTACATGTTTGTTTATACTGTACTTCTGTTGCTTGCAGTAAATTGACATGAAGCACGGGCTTGTTCTATTTCAAAAACTGCTTTATCATTATTCTATTTTAAGAATTTCTTTTTGCACATATAATCTAGATGAATTATTTTTTCCCATACATAAAGAACCACAATTAATTTTTGAATCCACAATTAATTTTTGGAATGTGGTTTTTTTTTTTTGGTCAGCCCTGTTTGAATGGCATATCCAAGCAGACCCGATCCCGTAAGATCATGCGTCATGCCAGCATGTACAATCCGCGGTGTGGAGAGACGGAAGATTACAAGGACTGTATGAAGGACATGAACTGTGTGGACTACCACTGGGAGTGGATGGCCTGGACCTCCTGTCTCATCAACAATGGCCAGGAGGAGTGTGGGGTGGGGCTGCAGGAAAGGTTCCCCGTCTGTAGGACACATAACGAGGTCGACGTAGACGACCGCATTTGTACTAAGGTAAATACATTATGAAGTTAATAAAAGTTTGATAGTAAAGTTCATGATTATTTCTGTAATTGTTTTAGATTTTAAAAGTTTCATCCATGAATAAGATATGATTTTCAACTTTTATGAACATCAGATTTTAATGGTTTCGTTGTAGAAGTTGAGTGTAACCATGAATCAATATTTTACACATGAAGTGGATATGGTGATAATTTTTTCTAGATAATTGGTCCCCCAGACCAGAGTGAGAGGATGAAGCGATGCGAGGTCCCTTGTGATGTGGATTGTTTGGTGTCAGAGTGGTCCCAGTGGTCTTCATGCAGTCAGACTTGTGGAATAGGTAATCAATTCTGTATACAGAGTCATTCAGTAATGAGATTGTAGGGTAAATTACTGGGGTTTGTAGAGATTGATAGGAAATGTGTAAATTGTCCTGGATTTAGCTGATGAATATAAAACAATAATTTGTAGTTCAGTACCCACTCTGACATCAGGTTGACTTTGTAGGAAGGAGTACACGGGAGCGAGCGGTGGTCGAACAGTACACTGGAAATGGTCGGAAATGTCCGTCCGATCTGGTCCAGACAAAACCATGCTACCCCAAGGGCTGTTATCACTGGAACGTCTCGGACTGGTCCCCCTGCATGCCACAGGTTAGACCACAGAGCTAGTGTGAAGACCTGTAGGATCTCTATCTAACTGAAATAGCTGATAATTTTATTGAAAACCAAGGAATGTTTGAATATCTTATAGCTTGAGATTGTTAAGTGTAAATATACTATGATAATCTTAAGAACGTCAGTTATTAGATATACATAAACTAGAAAAGGAAACTGCAATAGGGTATGATGTAGTGATGTCCATAGGGTACTCAGACATCACTACAATAGGGTACTCAGACATCACTACAATAGGGTACTCATAGACATCACTACAATAGGGTACTCAGACATCACTACAATAGGGTACTCATAGACATCACTACAATAGGGTACTCATAGACATCACTACAATAGGGTACTCATAGACATCACTACAATAGGGTACTCATAGACATCACTACAATAGGGTACTCATAGACATCACTACAATAGGGTACTCATAGACATCACTACAATAGGGTACTCAGACATCACTACAATAGGGTACTCAGACATCACTACAATAGGGTACTCATAGACATCACTACAATAGGGTACTCATAGACATCACTACAATAGGGTACTCATAGACATCACTACAATAGGGTACTCAGAAACATCACTACAATAGGGTACTCAGACATCACTACAATAGGGTACTCATAGACATCACTACAATAGGGTACTCATAGACATCACTACAATAGGGTACTCAGACATCACTACAATAGGGTACTCATAGACATCACTACAATAGGGTACTCATAGACATCACTACAATAGGGTACTCATAGACATCACTACAATAGGGTACTCATAGACATCACTACAATAGGGTACTCAGAAACATCACTACAATAGGGTACTCATAGACATCACTACAATAGGGTACTCAGACATCACTACAATAGGGTACTCAGAAACATCACTACAATAGGGTACTCAGAAACATCACTACAATAGGGTACTCATAGACATCACTACAATAGGGTACTCATAGACATCACTACAATAGGGTACTCAGAAACATCACTACAATAGGGTACTCATAGACATCACTACAATAGGGTACTCATAGACATCACTACAATAGGGTACTCATAGACATCACTACAATAGGGTACTCAGAGACATCACTACAATAGGGTACTCATAGACATCACTACAATAGGGTACTCAGACATCACTACAATAGGGTACTCAGACATCATTACAATAGGGTACTCAGACATCACTACAATAGGGTACTCATAGACATCACTACAATAGGGTACTCAGAAACATCACTACAATAGGGTACTCATAGACATCACTACAATAGGGTACTCATAGACATCACTACAATAGGGTACTCAGACATCACTACAATAGGGTACTCAGACATCACTACAATAGGGTACTCATAGACATCACTACAATAGGGTACTCAGACATCACTACAATAGGGTACTCAGACATCACTACAATAGGGTACTCATAGACATCACTACAATAGGGTACTCAGAAACATCACTACAATAGGGTACTCATAGACATCACTACAATAGGGTACTCAGACATCACTACAATAGGGTACTCAGACATCACTAGGAAAATATATTATGCATCATCCTGGTTAAACTCATTTTCTTTAATTAATTTTTTTTTTTGTAGAAGAGTATGTGTGGAGTTGGTATACAAACTAGAAATGTTTCCTGTTTGGGAGATGATGGACTCCCTGCTGACCCAGAGAGGTGCCCTCCTGACCTTGATATTCTCGTCCTAAAGGTAGGGATTACTTTGTCGTCAGTAAATTCCATGCTTTCTCTTTTCTGTACAATTGTGTATGCTGGTACCAGTGGTTGACTTGTTTATAAAAGAATAGAAACCTATGATTTTTTTTATTAGTTTTTATTGCTTTTGCTTTATGTATATTGTATGTAAAGTTTCAAATTTTTGTGTTTAATAGAAAATAAAAAATATGTATTTGTTTAGTACTCCCTTTTTTGTAATTGATAAGAAATTTATTTTGAACACTCTTCTTTCGACAGACTAAATAGTAATTGTTAAGAAATTTATTTTCTATGAAACACTTTATTTCTTTTAACAGACTGAACAGAAATGCAAAGTTCTTTGTCCTTGGGAGTGTATATTGACTGAGTGGTCCGAGTGGAGCAAGTGCTTCATCAATTGTGCCAACTTTGATATCGGTATTTAAAAGGAGACTCATTTGACATCATATGTAATGAAGAAAAAGAATTTTGTTATTTCAACACTTCCTGACAATATATATCATTTCAAAATTGTCATTTATTCCTTAGTAATAATAGTAAATTCTTTTGGGTATTTATAGGAACCAGTAATAATAGAATTCTTTTGGGGTATTTATAGGAACCACCCAAGGACGAACCAGTCGATCCCGCGCCATTATCTCGCAGGGCATCCGTCCCTGTGATGAGAAGCTTTGGGAATCAAAAGCCTGTCCTGCAATGGATTGTACTGACTTTGTATGGGTTGCTTCTCCTTGGATAGCCAGTAGACGTGAGATTTCTTGTCAGACAACGGGTGGAGTTCAAGTAAACCAAGGTAAGGGAAAATGTGAGGAAGCTTCACCTGATATGTGGCTGTACTACACGTATTTCATTCTGCGATAAATTCTCCATTTTATGCCTTCTCAGTCTTTTTTATATTAACTTCATTTTAAACAAACATGGGTAAATGGCTGCAAATGTAGATGAAGCATAAATATGTTGGTATATAAGATAATAAAAAATATCGGACACAAATAAGACAGGAATAGAACAAAATTTTTTTTATAATTTATTTTTTTTCCATATTCACATAATCATCAGAAATAGTAATGAAGATACATATTAATCATTTTATACATTCTCACACCATCTCACACTCTTTCACACTACTAATTCAGCATTATTGGTTGAATACTTCTTATTCTAGGTTACAGATCAAAAATAATTTTCCAGTTTTCCCAAAGTCTGTCAAATTTGAAATTTGAACAAAATATCTTGGTATACCACAAGGTGATATAGAGTATCGGACACAAATAAAAACAGGGATAGAACAAAATATCTCGGTATACCACAAGATGATATAAAGTATCGGACACAAATAAGACAGGGATAGAACAAAATATCTCTGTATACCACAAGGGGATATAAAGTATTGGACATAAAAAAGACGGAGATGGAACAAAATATTTCTGTATACGACAAGTTAATAAAGAGTATCAGACACAAATGATAAGGCCGGAATATGGCGAGATGATGAAGAGTATGAGGCAGGAATAGAATGACATGCAACATGGTGACTGTAAAGAGGCAACATGTTTTATTGAATCACTGTGTGATATTCTGTTTGGTGACATTGGTAATTTCCTCCAGGTCATTCAGTGGAAAGATTGAATAAGTGCATGCCACTCTTAAATGATTTAGTTTAATGCAGAACATGGTCATCAATTCAATGGAAATTACTAATAAAAAAGCATAACACACCTAGTGAAATCCTAAGTCCCAGTAGGTAAATATTTCGTACATGATTGCCTTACTATGAGTTTTCTCCTAGCAGTATCATGAAGTCTACAGGGGATGTGGATGAAACACCTTGTTAGCTTTGTGTTGTTTTTATCTGTGCTAAATTGCTCTCTGTTCATAACACCGTCCTTTAGATTCTCTTGATTGGACTTCAGGGGACATCTGAGGCTCAGGGAATATATAGTTAACCTTTTTTTTCCCTTCGTTTTTGTTTGTTAAAAATCACTTCTAATGACTGTTAGTACATGTATGATCTTGATTATTGGACTTTTCTGGATGGATTGAGGATGTGATAATAAAATTGTTAGGATTGATTTTGTCCAGAAGAGAATTCTTTGATTTCAACCTTGTCATCCATCATCACAATCAAATGCCATTTGTTTTAGTGTCAATTTCTTACGAAGAAGTATTCTAGAAGAAAAATTTATAAATTCAATACTTGATGACTGCCTTAAAAAGGTGTTGCAGGGTAGTATGAAAGATTTATGTGTTACTGTTCTTTGTGCTTGGTAATTGTGATAATTTATTATGGATAATCTTGTTACCACCACAGAAAGCACAGACAAATTTCATTGTTGTATTGATGGATCTGTGACACCAGATCGGGAGGAGCTTCAGAGAACACTAGGGTCAATATACCACACACAGAATACTGAGTGTTCAACATCAAACTCAGACTTTGTACTTATCAAATCTTAGCTGTAGACTCTGTATACTATAAACACTTTGAATTTGTACTTATCAAATCTTAGCTGTAGACTCTATATACTACATGTACAAACACTCATACTTGATTAAATCTTAGCTATGGACTATAAACACAAAATTCTGTCGTCCTGAAGAATGGACAGGTCGTTCCAAAAATTTGACAATTCCATATTGTTTGTGTCGTGGGTCACTTTTAGTGCTTTATATATCCTTATTTATTTGACCTCATATACATGCACACACACACAGACACGCACAAACACACACACACACACTATAAAACACCTTTTCCCATCCATCCTGAAGTATATCTATAATGCTCTTCAGTGCATAATTACATTTCACATTTAAATTTCAGTGATGAAAGCACATTATTTTGTTCATCATATTGAAATAGATTAAGCAGCACATGTCTAGTCTTGCCTTCGTCGTGATTTGTTTTTGTCATCACTGATCCCCGTGTTTGATTTCCCCTTTCTGCTTATTATGAGTAGTAAGACGAAATTAACTGGTCGTTTGATGGTGGTGGAAAGTATCTTGTTTTCCTATTGGATTCTAATTGACTTTCATGATACACAGTCATTACAGATGAGATGCCAATATTAAAGGCTTCCTTAGATAGCTCAGCAGAACCAGACGTTCAAGAAAGCTTTTCTGAACTTTTGTCTAGCGTCTGTGCATCTGGCACAAACTTTTCAAGATCTACAAGGCCAATTGCAAACTTTTTAAGATCTACAAGGCCAATTTCAGCTAAAATTGGCACAAAGCATGCTTTGGTAATGGTGATATTCAGGTTTGTTCAAATGAAGGGTCATATTCCCTTCTAAAGGGAGGTAATCAGGAAATAGTTTGAAAGCATTCAAAAAATCTTCTCAAGAACCTTTCATTCCAGAAAATGTAAACTTAGAGTATTTAGAAGCATCCCCATGTGATGTAGATTTAAGTAAAGGTCCACAATGGGAGATCAAAGGTTTATCTGGAAATATTTTGAGATTTGTCTGCAATAGTAAACATCAAGAAATCAACGATCTAATTTTGTGAAATCAGTAGAGGGAGGGAGGGGGGTCTAGATAAATACTTTACAGAACATTACAGAAAATGTTTAATTGATGTAGAAGTTCTCTCAATATAATGCAGATTCAAGTTTTATCAAAGGGTGGCTCCAAAGGTGAGGATGTATAGCCACAATAGGGTTTGAAGATCTGTAGTAACAAGACTACAGATTAGGTCAAAAATAAAAATTGATTTGTTTGATGTACTCCGACCGACCCGTGAAAATCGCCTCTACCCAATCATTTTTTTCAGTACTTTTAATTTTTTTTTAATTTGGTTTCCAGGGAAATAGACATTGTTTCATTTCAAAGGTTTATATTCTCTAAGAAACTTTTTTGATGAATGTTTTATAGCAATAATTATTAAATCTGTCTTGTCCAATGTTTAATGAAAACATCAATAAATTTCTAAGTCTGCGTTTTTATGACAATAATCAATTTTTTCGATACTGCAAAAAACAAAAACAAAAAAAATACCTACCTACCTACCCACCTTGAAAAATGTGGGTCGGAGTACATCAAACAAAACTATTTTTAATGATGGCCTTATTGTGAAAGCTCATGTTGTACAAATTCAAGTTAGTTCAATCCATAACCTGTGGGGCCACAAAAGGGAGCTAAAATCTTACATATTGGGATATTTATGTATAAGGTAAAAAATCTTTACAATTTAGCAAAATAAATCTCAAGCATCTGTATTAAAGATGACTCCATAGGCTCACATTATGGATCCACTGATTGCCTGCAGAAATATTTAAGAGGTTTTCCAATAGCAGTGAAATAATCAGTTTGTCACAATGCATCCTGAGACATACTGTGTACAAACTTGTGGTTATCTATTGGTGGTATTGGTGTGGTGTTAATCAGTGGCAAATCCAGGATTTTTGAAAAGGGGGGCCCACATGTGAAAGTCAAGTATTAGCCAAAATACTCAGCCATTTTGGGTGTCAAATCTGAAGTTTTCATCTATATATGCCAGTAATGCCTCGTAAGTTTGTGACGAAAACTGCCACTGTTAATTAATTAGCCTCACCTCTGTATGAGCAAAGTGACTCAGTCAGGTGTCAAAATTAGAACAAACTTATTATTTTATTTTATATAAAAATTCATACATATATCTGTTTAATATTTCTAATTGATTTTTTAAAGCTTATAATAAAATACAACCGCTGTTTTTATAAAGATTTTTATTGAGGTGATCATGAGACAGGTTACCAGTGAATGCTACAGTATGTAAGCTACAGATGTTTAAGCTAGATATTGAAGGCCTGTATCAGTTGCCCATAGGATTTCTTTTGATTTGACAACAAAACAGATGTGCAACTCCACATTATCACATTTTAGCAGACTAGAAGATCTGTCATAGTTTAATTACAGTTCTGTTTTTACACTGCATAGCATATGGGTTTTCTCTGCAGTTGGTGTCTCATTTGAAACTAGAAGGAACCAATATTGTTAATGGCTTGTTTTCATTGATCTGTGAAGAAGGTCAACTTTTGTGTCTCCTCTGTACCAAGGAATTTAATGTTAATTTTCATTAAGGATTCTGTCAGGTTGCAATTTAACGCTAGGATCGGAAATGAATGAAGCCACATCAGTCTGACTTAGATCTGGTGTGTGATGGTTGTTCATCTTTCGTGAAATTAGTTTTCCTTTTTCTGTCTCATGGAGAACTTAACTTCTGTTGCTAAATAGTTTTGTGGATTAATACAGCGGAATGGGTAAGCACTGTTCTGAATTTATCTTCTTAACCAAAAGCAAGAAATTTATGAAGGGAAAAGGAAGGCTGGTATGATTAATTCAACTGCATGCCGTGTTTACTGAATTTGTAAGATTTAGACAAGAATATTTCTCATATACTTTTATCCTGAAAAAGCAATTCTGAATTTAGTGGCCTTAGTTTGGCTGCAGGGGGAAGTAGATGAATGTGATGCTCAAATTATCTTTAGTAGCTACTGTTTGTTGTTTATTTGTACATGTACTGTGTGTTTTGTCATATGCAAATTTATTTTTGGCTTCATTCACATCCCTTTTTCAAGACTCGTCTAGATGTTATTTTTTTACTTTAATGAGGAATTTTTGCAAGGAATTTTCAACAGCATTTAACTTAAAAACTATGGATCTCCTTTTTCCAGAGGCCTGTCAGGAATCTGCCCGGCCCCCTACAGATTTGTCCTGTGACCCCCCATGTGACGGGGAACACATGATCTGTAACGACACCAACAGCTGCGGATGTGAGGCAGATTTCTCCGTGGTGACTAATGCCCAAGGCCTGGTGGTGGCTTGTATCAAACAGAATGACACGCTTAGTATCGGGGCACAGAAAACAGGGACGGAGGAGGAATTAGGTAAACTAGTACCCAACCCACTACCAACTGTAAACTAGTACCCAACCCACTATCAACTGTAAACTAGTACCCAACCCACTATCAACTGTAAACTAGTATCTAACCCACTACCAACTGTAAACTAGTACCCAACCCACTATCAACTGTAAACTAGTACCCAACCCACTACCAACTGTAAAGTAGTACCCAACCCACTACCAACTTTAAACTAGTACCCAACCCAATACCAACTGTAAACTAGTACTCAACCCACTACCAACTGTAAACTAGTATCCAACCCACTACCAACTATAAACTAGTATCCAACCCACTACCAACTGTAAACTAGTACCCAACCCACTACCAACTGTAAACTAGTACCCAACCCACTACCAACTGTAAACTAGTACCCAACCCACTACCAACTGTAAAGTAGTACCCAACCCACTACCAACTTTAAACTAGTACCCAACCCAATACCAACTGTAAACTAGTACTCAACCCACTACCAACTGTAAACTAGTATCCAACCCACTACCAACTATAAACTAGTATCCAACCCACTACCAACTGTAAACTAGTACCCAACCCACTACCAACTGTAAACTAGTACCCAACCTACTACCAACTGTAAACTAGTATCCAACCCACTACCAACTGTAAACTAGTACCTAACCCACTACCAACTGTAAACTAGTACCCAACCTACTACCAACTGTAAACTAGTACCCAACCTACTACCAACTGTAAACTAGTACCCAACCCACTACCAACTGTAAACTAGTACCCAACCCACTACCAACTGTAAACTAGTATCCAACCCACTACCAACTGTAAACTAGTACCTAATCCACTACCAACTGTAAACTAGTACCCAACCCACTACCAACTGTAAACTAGTATCCAACCCACTATCAACTGTAAACTAGTATCCAACCCACTACCAACTGTAAACTAGTATCCAACCCACTACCAACTGTAAACTAGTATCCAACCCACTATCAACTGTAAACTAGTATCCAACCCACTACCAACTGTAAACTAGTACCCAACCCACTACCAACTGTAAACTAATACTTAACCTACTACTAACTAAACACAAACCAAGACTCATTGTTCTTAAAAACTAAAGAATATGATTGAACTTTGATAGAGCTCTAAAATCGTCTCTCTAAATGCATAGTACAAGTTTTGTGTATTTATTAAAAATCCACATTGTATCATAGATTTCACATTTTGTTTTCGTTCAAAGTCCATATTTTTTCCATTTCAAATTGAATGTAATTGATTATGATATACTTTGCCAATATACCGCAGGGACTATCTGATTTTGTGTTACAGCAGCGAATTACTGGATGTACGCGGTGGTGGCAGCTGGGACGCTGTTTATTGTGTTTGTGGCCCTAGCACTGTATCACATGAGGTAACATTGTTGTCAATGTGATGTTTTATTGCTTGCTTACTTCAGCAGCTGTGTCATGTTGGGTTCTCTTTTTTTAGTTTGCATAATTCGAAGAAGAAAAAAATACAAATCAATTGAACACATGTTCGTGATTTGCATCTCTGCTGATGTTTCTGCTTTGATGAGTGTACCAAGCCATTTTAAAACGAAACAGATAATGAACTTTTTTTCCTTGAGGGCTTTAGTCCTGCAGCTACACCCGAATGTGATATCAATTCAGTGAACTGCATTTGTTTTGGACCAATTAAAACACATCAAGAAGTTGATATTTAAATATTTGAAAGAATAATGAAATTTATTTTTTTATAACATAGTTTAATTTTAGTTATTTTTTTTAAAAATTGTACTTTTAAAACTTGTTTTACATACTTAATTGTCATCTAATATTTATTAAACATTGAAATGTTACTTGCATTTGGAATAAACAAGAAGTGAAAGTAGAGTTGTATTATAAATATATCACCAATATGTTGCTGAAACATTGTCAATCTGCCGTACAGCTAAATGTGATCAGTCATTGTAAATTGAAACTTAATTAAAACATATTGATTATACTATGGATTGGTACTCTCATTGATCTTTTTATTTTTGGTCGATATTTTATTTTCTCTTTTCTCTACATGTTGTACATTTCATTCTTTTTCTGCACAGCGATTTCTTTAAGAATGGTCCACGGCCTCATGGTGATCAGAAGGAAGAGAAAAAATCCATAGACATAGAGAGCACGGACACTGCCACTCGTGGGTCCAGACAGGGAAACGAGAGCTGTAATGTGTGTAGTCAGATTCCCGCTCCCGTCGACACCATGGTTACTAACAGTAATGGAAGGGCGGAGATTCGCCTCGTGGATGATGTACGGCCATATGTTCAATCATGGAATCGTAAAAGCTTGGCTAACTATATTGCTGATGCACTCTCCTGCTCAATCCCTTGCATGTCTAAAAATACCTCTTATGCTCTGCATGTGCATGAAAATATTAACGAGACTAAAGTTAAATTACCCCTTGAAAACATTCGACTGTTAACTCGTGAAAATTCCCTGAAGGATGAATCCATGGAGACAGAGTTTAATGACATCAGCAATCTGGTGCACACTCCTAGTTACTATATGGCTGTCAATGCCTCTGATGCCGAGAGCCATCGCTCCTCAAAAGTTATCATGTTGCCACGAGGTAATACTGACAATTTTTTGTGTGACTCGTTAGACACTGAGACCTCTAGTCCTGAATCGACAAAGTCTCAAGTCAAGCGCAGTCAATCAGACTCGGCTATTTCTATACCCACCTCTAACTCACTAGGTGCTTGTTCACGTGCTAACTCGCCCTCTGTGAAAAAATTCAAAATACTCAAAAAGAGGGTGGCAAAATGTAGTGAAAAATCTGCTAAACACAGCTCAACACAAACTTCAACACAGAGTTCTGTGGAAGAGATTGTTGAGCTAGGCACAAAACCGACAACTCTAACATACCAAGACTCCAGCGAGACCCAGGCCTTCCCAAGCTCCAATGGATTTCCAGTTGAAGGGAGCATGTCAAACTTCATGGATGATTACTTTGAAAAAATGAATTCCATGAGTAAATCAAATGAAAATCTGAAAGAGAGTGGTGATTTGCTTCAACGTGAAGAGGCTAACATTGTCAATGTCAGTCCAGACCTTCACTCCCTGTCTTCAGAGGGATCCAGCATTCCCGGAGGAGAGGTTTCCGATGTCCTTCTCGGGAATTCTCGTGATCAAGCTGAACTACAGCAATTACTGCCAACCACGGACAACTATGACTCCACAGACTCCAACAGAGGTTTCTGTGTTTTTGTACCAAACTCTCTGTCCAAAGACAGTGAGGCAAGCAAAATATTAGAAAAAAGACATGAATTAAAGCGAAATGACACAACTAGGCGACGAGAGAGATTGACGAGACAGAAAAAAATTGACCAAGAGAAAGACCCTAGTGAGAGTGATCACAGTTCACATATGACACCTGATCAGTCAGTTGACTGGTCACATGACACAAATTCCCAAAAGTGCAATTCCCATAGTTCAGTGGGCTCCGATCATGGAAATGATCGCAGCTCTCGGACTGTTCAGTGTAGATCAAAGGAAAGCAAAAACCCCTTACAGACTAGTTCTCCTCGACAAGTCAAGTCCCAGAACTCTAGTCACCAAGTTACACCAGTCTGAACCATTCATAAATCAGAAATTCGATCCGGGTTTTTTTTACAGTAGTCTGAAAGAATCCTTTTTCAAGTATTGAAGGTTTTCCACACGTCTTTGAAAATTGATATGTATTTTAAAACCAGAAAAAATGTATTTAAGCATGTGTTCATTTCCGACATTTACTCTAAACAAGATCAAATGATTTGAGAACAATATGCATTTCTCCAACGGAAAAATATTAGCTTGGATCTCATATGACTAACATTATTATCATTATTAATTGTACAAAGTTCAAGGTTCACTTGTGTATACCTGCATGTTCATTTTTGCATTGACCAGTATTACAAACTTCAATAATGCTGATACTCATCACAAAATATTTTGTTATTTTAAATTAATAACAGTTGCAATACTTTTGTTATTATTTGATTCTGCATGCTGTCAGAAAATGAATGATTGTAAATTTTGAGTTTATATAAAGCAGTTTTTATGCAACACCAGCATGTTTATCTTTTCATTTGTCAGATTGATTTGTGTTTATGACAGGTTCTCACCCAATCTCTGGAGAGTTGATATTAAGTAAATTCTAATTTGCACCTGTCTTTGTGTCATATTCAATATATTCCAAAATACACCCATTTATTGGTATTATATTGACAATGACAGATTATTCATAGATAGAAGTGTGACCAAGAGATTATATAAGCATGATTTTGACATCTGGATTCAACCCAGCAATATATAAGCAAGAACAAGGACAGCAAGTGGATAAAAGGGAGAAAATGATAATTCATCTAGAGATATATTATCAGAAATAGCCCCCTGGATGACTACCAGAACAGGGCTGCTAAAACCTACATATATACAAAGCATTAGGCATGTGTAGACAACTGTGTAAACCTCTCTAGAGACCCAATGAGAGAGTCTGGCTGTCAGTGTTGGTATTGCCAGTCTAAGGGATTAGTAAGTCTGGGAGACGTACAATATTGTTAAAATTGACATCTTATGACAACAGAAGAGATATTTTTGCTAAATTATTCATTTTATACAGATGATACGTGATTAATGCAGCCGCTGGGAGAAATGAAGAACTTAAGAGTGCACCGTGAAGAGAACTCGTATATTTCCTTGTTAACTCAGTATTACCTGCCTTGTGCTAAAGTGGGAATATCAGAAAATTAGTATACTTTGATTAAGTGACTTTGAGATAATTAAAGTTTGTTACTTTTGTTTTTTCCCCTGTATTAAGTTTATTTGTTCCTATGTGCTATAAAATTTAAACAGAGTTCACAGAATTGATACTAAGCAGTTATTGATGGCAAAACAATTCTTTCAGGCTCTGATGGAACTCATTAATTTTCTGTCTGAAGTAGAAGGAAAATCAATAGTGAAGTCAAAGCAACATGTAATTAAGACAATGAACGTTTGAGGTATGAAATGTTTTAAGGTGACATTTTAGCTCACCTATACTGAAAGATCAAATGAGCTTTTCTGATGGCCAACATCGGTATTGTGTTCTCAAGAGCCACTGACCCAATTTCAAAAAAGCATCCTTGGGTTAAGGGGTTCTTGGAAGGGGCACCTTTTAACCTCATCTAGAGAAATTCTCTTCTGTATCTGGCTGTAACTAAGGAATGGATGAGCTGGGAAATCTCTTCTATACATATCCCCCTTTGAAGGGGGAATGGCACTTCATTGGAACAAACTTGAATCCCTTTCACCCATGTAATCACAAAATAGGGTGGGGTCATTTAAGAATCTTCTCAAGAACCACTGAGCCTGAAAAGCTGAAATTTACATGAAAGCTTCTTGACATAGTAGAGATTCAAGTATGTAAAAATCATGACCCCCAGGGGTAGGATGGGACCACAATAGGGGATCAAAATTTTACATGCGAATATATAGGGAAAATCTTTAAAAGTCTTCTTCTCAAGAACTAATGGGCCAGAAAAATTTATATTTACATGAAGGCTTCCTGACATAGTGCAGATTGAAGTTTGTAAAAATCTTGCTCCCGGGGGTTGGTTGGAGCAACAATAAGGATCAAAGTTTTACATGCGAATATGTAGGGAAAATCTTTAAATATGAAGCAAGGTGAGTTATGTGGCCCATGAGCCTTATTTTTTAAAACGACCACTTTCAATGAAAAATAATAATATATAGAACTAGATGACCATTTGATTAGACAACTTCTGGTTTGATCTGAGGAAGTCTGTATTTATCCATAATATAGTATGCCGCAGGGGGGGGGGGGGATTAGTCCCAAAAGGACAGTTCTAGATTTGAATAGGTGAAATTGCACACCTACATTTGGCAACTCCTCTGCAGATATTGGGAACCCAATCACTAAATTAAATATAGATCTCTTTGAATAACACAAATCTAATTATTTCTTGAAAACTGGACTGGTAAATTTTTCTGCGGACTGGTTAAAATTATACCCTCTCAGTCTGGCTTGACTCGTGACATAAAAAGTTAGTTTCAAGACCTAAAATGGGCCCATACAACAGAGCTAGTCATTTCCTATACAACTCTCAGAATCTTGAATGGACCCATACTACATATGTACAAAGGGCTAGTCATTTCCCTTACGGATTGCAGAATCTTGAATGGGCCCAAACAACAGAAGGCTAGTCATTTTTGTAGGGATCTTTTAAAGTCATGATTTGGCCATTATATGGCAGAGGTCCTGTGACTTTTGGAATCGTCGTTTGGTTTATTCAGAGTCTTCCTTTTAGCAGCAGAATTGTCAATGTACTCTGAATAGAATGCTATCTACATAAGGCCAAAAATATATGTTTGTTACCTGCTCTACCTGGAGTTGAAGCTGCCGTCCTGGATTTTTTCTACTCAAATTTTTGAGGGGGGGGGATTTCCAGATTGGAATTTCTTTTTATTCCAATCCAGGTTAGCTTATAGATTAAACTAAGTGGCCTGGGATCTAGCCTGGACAATTGCAGTGATTAATATTCAAAGAATGGAGCCATCACAGTGAGAACTCGGTTATCACATCAGTAAGTAGCTCAAGTACTTTCTTAGATTATTTGTGGTCAATAGCACGAAACTGGACCTCTGTTTTTTAAGGTCATATCTGAAAGACCCTTGATTCTCACTTCTTAATGCCAAGCGTTTGGAGAAGAAGCAATCACTGCTTATGTTTATGTCTTAGTTTGACATGGTCATGGCACGAGTAAGGCTCGATCTCGCGACCTTCCTGAGTTAGTCTCTACCACTGCCAGGATACTACACCTGTGGTGCTGGGTTCGATTTCTTTAATTTTTAGGTCTAACACTGTCGACTATATTTTATGCATGATCAATTCTTTGTTATTTAGTTCTTCGTTTAGGTCCATTTCCTGAAGTTGTGTAAATCACCCCCCACCCCCACCCCCCAATTATAATATTTAAAAAAAGAAATAAACTGACTCACCTACCTGGACTTTTTGCCTTGGTAACAGGAAACAAACATATGTTGGGGGTTTTGTGTGGGTTGTTTGGTTTTTTTTCCTAATGGATGCTTAATGCATGTACATTACGATGTGGAGTTTTTAGCTCAGCAATATATGATATACATTTTTGCGGTATCGTTCTTGATTGTTAAATTCATATCACTCTTTCTCAAGTTTTAGTTGACAGTAACAGACAAATTCTTCAGCTGTTACAAAAAAGCATTGATATGAACTGTAATGTACACCACTATTATTTCACTCTACCATTCATGATGGGTAGTAATAAGTGGGAGGTGCAGGAGACTCTAGTTACTATTGATGATAAACTTGTTTGATACTGAACAGGGGGGTGGGTAATTTTCATGACAGCTAGAGTACTGTGTTCATCTTTAAGTGCAAGTTAATGACTCCTGGAGAATTTGATAACTTGAAAGCAACAATGCAGAGTTTGCCAAGATTCATAGCAAATCTCTTTGTAATGGAAACTGATCTGTGACTGGCCACTCTGAGACTGTAGACACTTTATTGTGGTGTTAGGGAGAGTCTGTGAGTCTCTAAAGTTTGGTGGTATTATTTCATTTGATGAATGGACATTGTGACAGATGTGAATATAAATCCTTTGTTACTACATTGTGCTAAGGAGTGAATGTAACTTCTACTCATTTTGTATTTATTACTGCAGAATTTACGCTTTATAAGTTGTGAAATGGTTTATAAAGGGAGTAAACTCCCCAGCTTCCTCTATATCACATAAAATGACTAGAAATTACTTCATTCCTTATACTTTGATTTTCTAAAACTAATTTGATGTAATTTAATGGATGATTATAAAGAAAATTTTGATTTGTTATGACAAAGAGAAATGTATTGCCATAGCAACAAAATGGAAATGGGAGCCAAATGCATAAGACATCATATAGTGCAATGTAACTTCAACTTAGTTTATTTGATATTAAAAACATTGATGAAGTCAAATGAACCAATCATATTGCATGTTACAAATGTATCATGAAATCTATTCTTTCATGTGTAAAAGTTTAAATCAAATCTCCAGGGCTGCGACACAGTTTGTTTGTTTTAGTGATTATATAGATAACACAATCCCTCTTCTGGGGAGGAAAAATTAGGTATGGTAACCTCCCAAGAGAAAATTGGGTTTGATCTTAGAAATCTTCCTCACAACTGCTTTGGAATTTAAAGTTCTATATGCTAAAACATTAGTAAAAGTCCTGTAACAGTACGTACCGACAAATATGAAGTCTGTAAAAATGTAGCTACAGTCTGGATAGACCATTGCTTGTTGAATGTAGATTAGGTTTTGCATCTTTGTTTCACCTTTTCAGAACCAATCAATGTAATTTGGTGTATTATATTAATGCATGAATCTGTACAGGTGAACTTCAGTATCTCAAACATCAATATCTCCAATACTGTGGATATGTCAATTGGGTGAATTGGAAGCTCCATGCAGTCCCATGTACATTTTCTTTTTGTATCTTAACCTTAATATCTCGATCCCTCAGATTTCTCGAAAGTTTTTCTCGGCTCCATTGAGTTCAAGATAATGAGGTTTGACTGTATCATTGAAAAACTCACCAGCTTTCATACATTTGCACATGTTATTTCATACATTGTTTAGCTGAGTTCTGGTATGTGTGTGTGCGTGGTCTACAGTATATGACTTAGAAAAGTTTAACAGCTGTATTTTTAACACCCGTAATTCTTGGTTGAGTAAAAAGTCCGATAATGACTAAGAGTTCTTTGTGATAAATTACATCACTTCATGAGCAAATTAGGGTACCTCTCCATAATAATAAGGCTGGTTTTCTTTTTTCCTTATCATCATTTTTTATGCTCATTTTAGTATTTTACTAGCCAATATTTCATTTGTCCACTAATTTAGCTCTTCGTAACTTTTCTGTGATTCATTTTGCAGTCAGTCTGTAACTTTTTGTATGATTTTTTTCCAGTCGGTCAGTCCAGAAGGACAGAGCTAATATGAGGCAAATGATGATCAAGCGATGTGGATCAATGGACACCATGACAGTGACCAATGATAAACTGGACACACGCAGTCATCTCTCGGACACCAGTGAACTCAACAGAAAGTCCAATGTAGTCATCACGTACACCATTGATAATGATGAAACAGACAAAGCTGTCTGAGAACAGAATTTATGTGGCTGATGTTCCAATGTTTTGATTGGTTAAATTCCAGAATGCTAGCTATAGATCAATTGGTGGTCTGTAAACTGTAATTTGATTGGCTGTCCACAGAGAATGAGACAGACTTTTTGTTTTGCACATGAAAATTTTCAAGACTGCAAAAATGTGTGTTTCTGCAGATCTGCATAATTCCTGTGATATTTTTACTAATTTGAATATTGTTCACATCATGTTTATTTTTGTGCTGTTATTGATCATTTTTGGGGTTTCCTTTTATGATGTCATGATCGTTTACTTGAAGTGTGTGTCATAAATGACGATGCTTTTCCAAGTGGAAATGCAATTAAATTTAAAGTTAATTTATGAAAGTAGATTGACTTTGTTATATTCTCTACTTTCAATTTTATTTCTTTACAAATATGTTACAATTCTTGAAATGACAGCTATAAGTTATCCCTATAGAGAGGGAACAAAGATGTGTTGAACTGAGCTCCTGCAACTTCAAGAAGCGTAGATGACAGTCAACTTGTGTTAAATAAATGACCTTGATGCAGGAGTTGTTGAAGTTTGAAAGTGAGTCATGAAAGTAAATGGAATGTGTTTTCTTTACTCTCGCTTGTCTGTGCGTCTTGTTATTGATTGTAGCTCACATCAGAAAACATCCATTTTGTTAGATGTATTTCAATTTTTGTGTTTTATGTTTTGAAGTGCTCATAATTAATTTATCATGGGTTTTTTTTTTAGGTCATGTACCATATTCAGATTATATATTTACGTCACCGTTTTATAATTATTGTTCTTGTTTTGTTGACATATTTGAAAGTTTAACTAGTTGTGTGACTTCATTACATCAGATCATCTCCGATGATGAAATATATATGCATTTGTGAAAGTATAGTACATGTAACTAGAGTGTGTGGTTTTGTATGCAAGACGCTATCAGCATTGTAAAACTCGGCCATTAATTAATAATCTTCACTGGAACATCATGACAAGCCCATGACAATTTTTACAGAGCTATTTTAATTCTTGTAATAATTAATTGAGTCATATCTGTAATATACACCATTGCCCATTAAATTATTCCATGACATCATACAAGAACTATCATATATCCATCATTTTTCCTATTTCTCCATTTTCATTTATATTCCCAGTGTGAGACATTTAAAGCCCTCTTTTTTGTGATTACTCACTTCATCTGTAAATTTCCAATGTACAACTCGTACGAAATAATGTCCGATTGTATTTGTGTACTGAGATGTGTTACCAGGCCGATATTGGTACGTGTCATACGTGACGTGTCACAATATCAGCATAAAGCTGCATTACCTCCCTTTGCAGTTTCTTTTTTCCAGCAATAGATTGTTGTATGTCCACAGAGTATAAATTTACGTCAGTTCAATTTATAGATATAGATATGCAACAATGAGTTCTGTTTCTAGCGAGTAGAAAACAATTGCATAGAGAATTCGGGCTATAAATAGACATTTGTATTGCGATAGGTTATGTAATCCAAATCTGGATCATATTCTGACAAACGCTGCGTATTCTTTGCCATATGTACAGGACCTTTGCTCAGTTATTAACAAATGTTTGATGCCATTAGCTCTTTGTGACATTGTTTTATGGGTTTTTTATCAGTATAATATAGAATACAGTTCGTATCATTCCTCCCCTTCTGTTGTGTCAGAATGATCACTTTTTATTGATTTTATCTGAGATTTTGTTATTAAATTCTATCTAATAGATAGAGTGTTGTTGTACTTTATTACGACAAGAAGGAAGAACATGTTAACCAGCATTTCAAAACTCATGGTAGCAATTCTCAAAAGATATTGCATGAAATTTTAATTAATTACGGAGTCTCAATAAGAATCCAATCTAAGGAAACTACAGCATTCATTTTAAATCTAGTTTTTACAATCCATACTGCAAAATCATTTCAATTTGTGGAAACCAGTATTTGTAAATTGTCAACATTTTACAGTTTTGTTGGTATGTGAGTTTGTTGAAATGGTTTTTGTACATTTAAACATATAAGTTATGTATGCCATTGCAATCTAATTAAAGTTGGATCCTTTGATCCGCCCACGTACATTGCTACACAAGTAATTGTGATGTATGTGAGCAGATCAAAGGACCCAACTTTAATTAGACTGATTTTTATTTATTATGGTTTAAAATTCATAGGAAAGTGAACATGTACCAGCGAATTTCACAAAAATTTAGCCCCCCCCCCCCCCCCCCCTGAATTCTAACAATTAAATGCTCTCTATGATATAAAGTCCTTGATGTTCTCAATATATAATGATCCGTAAAGTTGTACATACTTCCAAGTTTCAATCAATTTCAGGCTCGTGGCCACTTAATATTTTTCATCACTTGCTTCAGTGAAAATGCTAGAGCATTTTAAAATGCATCGGAATATCGGTCGGTCATAAATTGCAATCACTTTTTGTGGCAATACCAGTCTATGAACCATACAAAATATTTTACTCGCACTGGGAAAACCCAAACGGAGGACAACCACAAATCTGGATTTACCTATAACCTGCTCTCGTGGTCTAGAATTCACAAATCTGGATTTACCTATAACCTGCTCTCGTGGTCTAGAATTCACAAATCTGGATTTACCTATAACCTGCTCTATGGAGCGCCAAATTAACATAAACTCAAATAATTGAAGATATCAACAATTATTTGAAGATATCATCAATTCATTTGATGCACGCAACAATTGAATTAAAGATCTCTTCAAATAATTAATGATATCTTCAATTCTGAATTATTGCGCGCATTAATTGAATTGATGAGAGCATTAATTCATCAGCTGATTTGATGCGCGCTTTAATTGAATTAATGATCTCTTCAAATGAATTAATGATATCAACAATTGAATTGATGCGCGCTACAATTCAATTGAAGAGAGCAATAATTGATATAATGCGCGCATTAAATCAATTGATGAGAGCAATAATTGAATTGATGCACGCATTAATTCATTTGATGAGAGCAATAATTGATTTAATGCGCGCATTAATTCAATTATTACTCTCTTCAATTGAATTAATTATATCTTTAATTCATTTGAAGAGAGCAATAATTCTTTTAGAGAGAGCAACTATATAATTAAAGATATCTTCAATTCAACATATCCACAATTGAATTAATGATATCTTTAATTGAATTGTTGCTCTCTTTAAAAGAATTGATGCACGCATTAATTCCTTATATAAAAGCATTGTAAATGATTTAAAGATATCTTCAATTGAATTAAAGAGATCATCAAATTATTTATACCGAGCTCTAAATTAATTATTGCGAGCAATATTTCTACCAAATTGATGCTCTCATCAAATGAATTGAAGAGAGCAATAATTGAATTAATGCGTGCATCAAATCTATTATTGCTCTCATTAACTGAATTAATATGCGCATCAATTGAATTGAAGAGAGCAATAATTGAATTAATGCGCGCATTAAATCAATTATTGTTCTCATTAATTCAATTGATGCGCGCATTAACTCAATTGATGAGAGCAATAATTGATTTAATGCGCGCATTAATTCAATTAAAGAGAGCAATAATTGAATTGATGATATCTTCAAATAATTGAAGATATCTTCAATTATTTAAGTTTATGTTAATTTGGCGCTCCATACTGCTCTCGTGGTCTAGAATTCACAAATCTGGATTTACCTATAACCTGCTCTCGTGGTCTAGAATTCACAAATCTGGATTTACCTATAACCTGCTCTCGTGGTCTAGAATTCACAAATCTGAATTTACCTATAACCTGCTCTCGTGGTCTAGAATAGACAACCACAAATCTGGATTTACCTATCACCTGCTCTCGTGGTCTAGAATTCCTTGCACTCTTCACCATCAGGCAGTATTTCTGTTCTACTGTGTTACTGTACTACCATCACTTAGAGTAATGAGTTTACTGTCAATTAGCAGGAGATCAGCAATTCACTTATGGCCAGTTTGACTCGGGGTATATGACCTTGACCTTCATCAGTCATTCAGTTCAAGGAGCATATTAAAAAGTGATGGCCAATATTGCAAATAGACAGTTCAAAGAGGGATAATAGGGGGTTGTTGTCATGGGATACAAGTTTAAACCCCAATTCATTTAAGGAGGTACTCTACATAGTCATAATGGCCGACTTCCTTCTAAAACAAGAATGAAAATATAAATATCAGCAATATTTGTATATTCCTTTTCGATTAAATGCATATCCGAGTAAATTAGCGTGTCTACCGCTGAACTCTAAATCAGGAGTTCGAGTCCAGCAGGGGTTTTAAAAAAAAAATTACTTTCTTCTAAAACTGCATTTTTCCTACATAAAGTGAATTTGAAAGCTTTCAATTCCAAAATATTGTTGTACATATCCTCCACTTTACATCTACATCAAATTTCTCGGCTGCAGAACTGAAAAAAAATATTGAGACATAACTGTTATGTCAAAATATTTTTTCAGAGAGCTACAGTTCTGCAGCTACAAATTTCTGTGATGTAACATTCCTCCTTAACAAGCACAAAGACACTGAAGATGAAGGGATGAGCATTGTCTGCAAATTTTATTATGCCAGCATGTGCATTAATGAAAGACATTAGATCATTACAGAGACAGTTCATAGACTGATTTGTCCCGATACAAACTGACCGCAAGGTTGAAGTGTGTAATTAGTCGCAAAATAACATTAAATAAACAAAAGAACTGTTTATGTTTGCACTTACATAAGTGTGTTGTGTTATGTACTCCAAAGTCAGTATGTTGTATGCCTTGGTGTGTTTGCTGTGTATCCCAGTGTGTTTTATGTAGCCCCATGCATGTGTCTGTGTTGTAGCCCTGCATGTGTCTGTTGTAGCCCCATGTGTTTGTGTTGTAGCCCTGCAATGTGTTTGTGTGTTGTAGTATATTGTATTTACATATATCTCATTCCAACACTATAGGTTAGTAACAGCATTACCCACACTAAACCAGCATCCCAGTAACCAGTGAGAAAACAGATTTTATTTTTCATATACAAATGTATCACAAGATGTAAACAATTTTACTTTATCAAAAACTGCATGTACATGAAAAAACAAACATTCTCTTGTTGAATACAATACCACATTTCCTTTTCTCTGGAAAGCGTATATACAACACACAAGCTAGGAAATGTATCTTGGTATAGCCTCGCACACATACACACACTAACAGCATTCTGGGAATGGTTAATCACTGATCAAAGAATTCCTTCTTTTTCTTCTCCACCTCTGGTCCAGACACGTCTTGGAGGATTTTGAAGATGACAGAGAAATCTTTCCCTCCGTAGCCCTTCTGTGTCATTTTGGTGTAAATCTCCAGCGCCATCTGTCCCAGACTGACTGCTGAATTTGTTTCCTTGGCTGCATTGTTAGCGAGACCCAAATCCTGAAATGGCAAGGTTGGTTATATATTGTATTAATTTCCTTTATCTCTCCACTGTGTAGGTTAAAGAAAACAACCAGTTTGGGCAAATAACCATGATTTATTATATATAACAAAGTCAAAGCGTAAGACAAAATAATGTACATAGAGCATATATTGTTTAATCCCTCGAGAATATTTCATTCATATGAAGACGTCACCATTGCCGGTGAAGGACTGTAAAATTCAGGCCTATATTTGATGCTTATGGTCTTTGAGCAGGGAGGGATCTTTATCGTGACATGGGGCCTCAGTTTTTGCAGTTTCATCCAAAGGATCGCCCCATTTAGTTGCCTCTTACAACAAGCAAGGGGTACTGAGGGCCTATTCTACACCAGATCCCCACAGGATGAAATGGCAAGGAACTCTTACAGTGTTTTATCCTGCAGTAATGCAGATTTCCCTGAAATTTACAGACCTGTTTAGCCAATCCATTTTATGCTTTGTCAACTTATATTTGTCGGCATAATTTGACATTTGTCAGTAACCGTTTAATTTTCTCTGATTCAAGATCAGAACAATAATAAGGGCAGTGAAAATGTTAATTTCTTGCAGGTTTTGTAACACACATACAATCAATACTAACTGGTAAGCCTCAGGGATTAATAGAACCATTCATTACAAGAGCCAGGGATAACAAAATTCCACTGAGGGGACAAGATTTACTGTCTAGGTTGTCCTCAACGGAATTTTGGCCCCAACGTGGAATTTCACTATGATTATATAAATTTTTCTCAAATTTTAACCTCAGGTTAGTGTTATTGATTCAGGGATTTCAAGAAAATTCAAAATTATCAAAATTCTTTTTTGAACTTTTAATAATGCAAAAACTAAATAGAGAGTCAGAAAGGACTATGCCTGAAAATGGCTTACTTAAAACATATAATTAAAAATTACAAGGCTGTCCCCCAGTAAACTATATCAAATCAAAATTTGAAGAAAACAATACATTTTTTTATCATGTAACATAAATTATAGAAAATATATGACATAATCATAATCAACGATGTTATAGGAGTGCAAGCCGACAAAAAAATCTTGCATGGGTATGACGTCAGTTTCACATTGTTGATTATGTGAAAAACAGATAAAAAAACTCAATGTAATACTAATTTGAAGCTCCAGATTAGGCATAATCTTGAATGCAGTTCCACGAAAAAAAAAAAAAAGAACTTTTCAGAGTATGCAGGTCTGTATTTAATGCATGAACATTGACTAATGGTGTCAGCATATGTATAAACTGCACCAATTCTCCAATATGACATTCACCCCTAAACCCAAATCATGAATGTCATAGTTCTGATGAGGCACTGAATGTCATAGTTCTGATGAGGCACTGAATGTCAAAGTACTGATGAGGCACTGAATGTCATAGTTCTGATGAGGCACTGAATGTCATAGTACTGATGAGGCACTGAATGTCATAGTTCTGATGAGGCACTGAATGTCATAGTTCTGATGAGGCACTGAATGTCATAGTACTGATGAGGCACTGAATGTCATAGTTCTGATGAGGCACTGAATGTCATAGTTCTGATGAGGCACTGAATGTCATAGTACTGATGAGGCACTGAATGTCATAGTGCTGATGAGGCACTAAATGTCATAGTACTGATGAGGCACTGAATGTCATAGTTCTGATGAGGCACTGAATGTCATAGTACTGATGAGGCACTGAATGTCATAGTTCTGATGAGGCACTGAATGTCATAGTACTGATGAGGCACTGAATGTCATAGTACTGATGAGGCACTGAATGTCCAAGAGAGAGACATATAACAGGACATATGCGACATTTTTCAACATATTTTTCGAGACATTTCTGGTACTCTCGACTTCCATCCAATCTTGTTTCTACAAAAACAAAAGGCCCATGGGTGACATCACTCACCTGAGTCACCTTGGCTCATATTTAAAGATTATATATTCGCATGTAAAGCTTTGATCCCTATTGTGGCCCCAACCTGGGGGCCATGATTTTTACAAAATTGAATCTGCACTATGTCATGATGCTTTCATGTAAATGTAAACTTTTCTGGCCACTGATTTTTCAGAAGATTTTTAATGATTTTCCCTATATATTTGTATGTAAAATTTTGATCCCCTACCATGCCCCCCCCCCCCCCCCCCCCCCCCCCCCCGGGGGACCATGATTTTTACAAACTTCAATCTGCACTATGTCAGGAAGCTTTTGTGCAAATGTAAACTTCTTTAGCCCAATGGTTCTTAAGGAGAATTTTTTTTAGTTTATTAGTTATGTAAAACTTTGATCCCCTATTGTGGCCCCATCCTAACCCCAGCGGTCATGAGTTTAACAAACTTGAATCTGCACTATGTCAGGAAGCTTTCATGTAAATCTCAGCTTTTCTGGCTCAGTGGTTCTTGAGAAGAAGATTTTTCAAGATTTCCCCTATATATTTGTATGTAAAACTTTGATCCCCTATTGTGGCCCCATCCAACCCCTGGGGGGGGGGGGGGGGGGCATAATTTTAATAAACTTGAATCTGTACTATGTCAGGAAGCTTTCATGTAAATTTCAAATTTCAGCTGTTCTGCCCCAGTGGTTCTTGAGAAGATTTTTAAATGACCCCACCCTATTTTTGTGATTATCTCCCCTTTGAAGGGGGCATAGCCCTTCATTTGAACAAACTTGAAAGCCCTTCACCCAAGGATGCTTTTGGCCAAGATTGCTTATAATTGGCCCAGTGGTTCTGGAGAAGAAGTTGAAAATGTAAAAAGTTTACAGACGACGGAAAACAGGCGATCAGAAAAGCTCACTTGAGCTTTCAGCTCAGGTGAGCTAAAAATTGAGGTACACATTACCAGGTCTGTTTTAGAGTCAACATATTTTGATAGTTCCCGGTTGTGGCAAGTCAGCTCTTACATACTAAAATAGGTTGTATATGGATATTATTAAGTAATTGTAGCAAAGAAGGGAGAAAAATCTTTGGATCGATTGTGGATCAAACCCGGCACCCTTGCATTACTAGATAGGTGATCTAACCATAGAGCTCCCTACGCCAACTGATCTAACCACTGAGCTACCCAGTATAATAATATGTACAATGAGCTACCCAGTATAATAATATGTACAATGAGCTACCCAGTATAATAATATGTACAAACTGTAAAATATAAACCTATTTCTAGGACTCTTTATATAAAAGGTGATGAAAATAAAATTTTAGGAAAAAAAATGTCATTAATGTCACATATGACTTTAAACAATAACATTTATAGGTTTTTAATTTGACCCCACTCCTCAGATCCTCTGGGATAGGGAACTTACACTGCACACATTTTGTTCCAAAGTTGCTACCCGGTACTTTATCAATGATGCTTCTTAAACTATAATCATTGAAAAGTTTCTGAAAGGAAAGGGAACTGACAATTGCATATGGACATTGATTACAATAAGTCACCTGAGTCAGTGACCTAAACATTCAGTGATAAAAACTTCCAATTTCAATTAGATTTAATTAATTTGAACATCATCTATCTGTAATGAAGCATACAAGAGATAGAATTTGGCATTGCTTTCAAGCCATGGCTATAAATTCAGCTTTAATTTGACAGATCACATTAGGGACAGCTTACACGAGAATCTTGCCATGGCAGGATAAATAATTAGTCCCAATGGAAACATATTTATTTCCTTCTTTCTTTCATGTTGGCACATCAATTCTTTTATTTTTTACCTTGTGTTTGTTTTAACTTTAAATTAAAGGAAATTAGTGAATTACTCTGCAGTTATACAACTCAGCAGATACACTTGCTGTCTATGTAAGCATTATCTCTCTTTGCAATAAATGCTATAACAAAACTCATTTTCATGCTGCTGCTATGAAGAAGGATTTTGTCTTGGCCAATAAAAGGCCAAGGTGGCCATATTGGAATATTGCTCCGAAAAGTAACATTTTCTGGGCCCACTCTAGCATTGATTTCACAAGGTATGGCTAGTGGAGAAAAAGCTGATATTGTTTCAATCAAAACCTACTGTACCCAGTAGTGATTGGAAGCTGCATAGCTTTAAAACATAACAATACTTTTTCCTTCTTTAGGACCAACATGCAGCCATTTAGGAGAAAAAGTTTATTTTGTCTCAGTCAATCAAAACCCATGACAGCAATATTTGGGAACATGAACTAGAGCAGGCCTGGAATTCTCGAAAAGAACTTAAGTCGAAATTGGACTTAAAAGTCTGAGATTTTACTCAAATTATGAATGCTCAAATATAAGAAAACTCAAACTTAAGTTTGAGATTTTTTCAAGAAACCCAAGCCTGAATGTTATATAGCTGGTATAGAGATCAAAAGTTCAAAGTCTAACAAAAAACTAAATTCACATAGTTTTCACCAAGACCCTTACCCCCTTAAAACTAAATATGATGAATGTTAAAACTACTCAATTTACAAGTAAAAACATAAAAGGATAAATAACACTCTGTATACCTTTTCTGCTGTTTATTCACAAATGAAAGTATATATTAAAGCTATTAAATGTTCATTACAATGTAATATTATTATGTGCTTTTTAACACTTTTCTTTTTCTACTAAAGTGTAATCGATGTCGGGTGAAAGAAACTTACAGAAGTTTTTAACCCATCCCCCTAACTATTTGAATTTAGAATTTTTTATCCAACATTGATCTTTTGATCTCACCCCTAAGTGCAGCCACTCTGGAAAAAATTCAAAATACTGGTGATTGTTTTCAGACATTAATCATGACAGACACATGATGGACAAAAAAACAACTTAAAAATAGGTAATCATGGCCTAGTTCTCTACAGTAACACAAAAATAGGTAATCATGGCCTAGTTCTCTACAGTAACATAAATAATTTTTGCTTTCCACCAAAATTTCAACAACAGAAATGTACCGATGATATAGTCCCCATAGTATACAAGATAGGCCCCAAAAATCAAAATATGACCCGGCATGTGGGCCTTATGGGTCACCTGAGTACTAGTGAAAAAGTATGACTACTCCCAAGGCCTATGAAATCAAGAAAAAATTTCCTGTTCTGAATATCTAAGCTAAATTCTAATGTTCAGCAACAGTATAAATAAAACAAGATGTGTTCTTAAAACTTCCCTGCCCTCAAAAGTGCATACACTGATGAAAGGCTTAATATAATAGGTGCATAACATTAAAACATCAAAAGATATGACTAATTTGTATGCATTTAGATTTTATACAGTATCAGCAAACTTGCACATAAATACTATATACTAAGTTTGGCCCTTACCCTGGGATCAGAACCCCTACTCTGGGGATCATCAAATTTACAATTTTGGTAAAATACTACCTGATCTTTCTACATATCCATTTAGTTTCAATTTAGTATCAATAACACTAAAGAAGATGTTATCTAAGTGTTTTACACATAGACACTATATTGTAAGTTTGGCCCCACCCTGGGGTCAGAACCCCTACCCCGGGGATCATGAAATTTACAATTTTAGTAGAGGCCTTCCTGATCTACATCACTATGCATTTAGCTTTTCTTAAACATGTGGTTCTTGAGAAGATTTTTGAAAATTGGTCAATTTTGGGCAGTTTTTGTGCCACCCCTACAGACCCAGGGGTGCTGGAGTCCTGAAATTTACAATTTGCGTACCCCTTGTCCAAAAGATGCTTCATACCAAATTTGAAAAGAATTGGACAGGTAGTTATCAAGAAGTTAAAAATTGTTCTGTTAACACACGATGACGGAAGACAACCTATTGCTGCAGGTCACTTGAGTAAACGCAGGTGACTTAAAATAAAATCTGGAAACCATTCTAAGACTCATCACGATATCAGTATTTAGTGAATGAGAAAAATAAACTTGGTAATACCTATCTTTCTTGGAAATATAAATTTGCTAAAATTATCTCTTGCTAAATATATACATGTACATCCATAATTTATGGGAAAATCAATAAATTTGTGTCTTGCTAAAAATACCACTTATACAGTATATTATGCATATGTATGTGTATTAATGTATACGGTACAGTATAATTTGTCCAAACCGGCCTCTGAGTACTCCGGCGCTCTGTCAATTCCGGCCACAAAATATAGTCCCTAACATTTCTTTAACAAATCCTTTATTAATAATTCCCTGTACTCCAGATACTGCGTATTCTGTATATCGGCCGGCTTACACAGTCCTAACTGCTATCAATTAACTTTAATTATCCTGTGTAAACTGGCCCCTCGATGATACACCACCCTCAATGTTGCGGTCAATTGTGTTCGGTGTACACAAGGTCCCAACTGCTCGTAATTAGCTCTAATTATCGTATTTAAACCAGCCACCCCACAATGACCAACCTGTCGGTATTCGGTCGATCACATGCGGTGTACACAAAGGGTGTCTCAAGGGGAGCCACAAGGAAGTAAAAGAGTGCAACTGGCGAGGAGTTGCGATCAGTTTAAAATAGAACCTGATTTTTGGAGGGTGCACTTTTTAATTATGACAGCACCACGCACGAGGTAATGGCGCCCTCCCCCTAACGACAGAGACAAGAACTGACAATAAAAGACAAAGTTCAATTAATCAAAGAATTCGATACATTCTTGGAATGAAACAATATCGGCAACAATCCCGTTATGTTTTCCAAAAGCAGGGTTTCCCCTCGTGGACTTCTTGGAGCTCTACGGTGAGTCAGACAGTGATGATATGCAGTTAGTAAACACAACTCGATATGTCCGGTTGATCACTCCACATTATATCAGTTTCCGTTTCACAAATTGAGACAGTTGAAAGCGATACATTTACAATGAAAGCTGGAAAAGACAAATTTTAGACGAACACAACACAAACTTGATGAACGTACATAATGTAGCAATTGATAACGGCAATGATGTAGACGAAATCGACAATTTACCAACAGAAAATTGCGCGAATAATTCCCAGATTTTAAACTGTTTAATAAAAATTGAAACTTTTTCAAATGAGCACGACAATAAAACACTGACATTTATATTTTTACATTCTGAATTCTTTTGTGATATATTAAAACATTAGCAATCATTACACACGTATGCATAAATAGTGAATACAAGGGAAGCAATTCTCATTCCTGTCAACATTCTGCACTCCGGACTCTGTGTAAACCGGCCAATTTCTTTGGAACCACACATAGTCGGTTTAGACAGATTATACTGTATATTACATTACATGTACACTGCTGCTATAGGTAGCAGCTTCTGCCACATACCCAATAAAACAGTATATCTGTACGAAAATAGACTGTATTTGAACTATTGCAAATTTTCCGCAGTTTTATGAGTCTATTGAATTCAAAAATATTCTCCAACAATAATTCTTCAGAAATGTTGCCATGTTTTTAGCAACAAAGTTTATTACTAAATTTTCATCCATAAAAAGAAATCCATACCATTTTGATCCAAATACAAGAGGCCCATGGACCACATTGCTCATCTGGGCAGTTGCATTTTCTTATGTTACAGTAGAACAATAAATCCCAATCATGATACCACCCTGCATGGTACTTGAATCTACACTATATAAGGACTCTTAAATAACAATTTGAAATATTGTTCCTCTGTGATTCTTTAGACGATTTTCAAAGAATTGTCCTGAATATTTCTATGTGAAACATTGTAACTCATCTATGGCTCAACCCTGAACCTCAATCGGTACCCCTCGCACTTTACGTCATAAAAACCCTAACCCTAACCTTTTTACGTAGGAACGGAGAAAAGGGCGAGGTGTTCCGATTGCCCTGAACCTATGTATAGGTGATGGTGTGTATAATTTTGATTCAAAACTACAGCAGGATGCTTTCATATTCAAAATTTCACATATTGGACTCAAATGGTTCCTGAAAAGATTTCTTTTTTTTCATTTCAATTCCTATACAGTACAACATCCCTACTGTTGCCCCATCATAGCTCCTACACATTCAGCATTCTTTTTCCTTATATAACTGGTACCAATAAATAGTACCATTCCCAATGCCAAAAAACGATTTTTCCCAATTTTGAGACTAAAAATTACAATTCACTTGCCAAAAAATAGACCGCTGACATCATAATTTACTTAGTCTGAAACATACAAGTTAACTAAAATATTCACTTCCGGTATTAAATCTAAAGTATAGAACATGGCAGTGCACGTGTTGTAGGGCTACGACAATTCTAGAACGAGTCTACGACGATTCCTGATGTCTCTTATTCTTTTTTTAACTTTTTTTTTAGTTGAAATTATTTGCAGATACATTGGTAGAAAATTCCCAATTTGTTAGATTTTGATGCCATTTTTCCAAATTGAATGGGTACCGGTACCAGTACCAGAGGGTAGGAAAAAAATGCTGACATTCCTATACAACATCCCTACTGTGGCCCCACCATAGCTCCTACACATTCATATACAATATCCCTACTGTGGCCCCACCATACCTCCTACACATTCATATACAATATCCCTACTGTGGCCCCACCATACCTCCTACACATTCATATACAATATCCCTACTGTGGCTTCATCATAGCTCTTATCAATCTTGTGAAAATATCAAAGATATGAAAAGTTTAGATGCACAACAGACATACAAAAAATAACTTGAGCTTCTAGCCCAGAGTTTCTAGATTTCTTTCATCCTGTCTAAAATATCTACTGCCCCTCACAGAAATAATCTGTATATTCACCTTAGTCATAAGAGCTGTGCCAAAGCCCCCTTCGTAGTTATTACTGGAGGGAACGTTTTCAAACACGCCAGGGCATGGATTATAGGTGTCACTGGACCAGCAGCGACCAGAGCTCATGTTCAGAATCTTTGCCAGCATCTTGGAATCAAGGCCCAACCTTAAAAAAAAAACAAGTATGCTAACTAACTGTACCAATGGAGCTAGAATTAATTTTTCTGTTTGCTTCATGGGTACAAAACTTTGTGGATGTGTTTACATGCAATTCACACTGCTGATATAAACTTACTACAGTACGGGATATCAGATCCATTATTTCCTCTCCGATTCCATCGCAGTTTTAATATTCAGTATGCCCAATGGGATAACATTTTTTGCATTAACTTGGACAACTTTTTCATTAAACAAGTACACATTACTATTAGATACAGTGAGTCCAGGCACTTAGCATCATTTTACAAAGTTGAGAAGTGGGGAGCAAATGAAGAAAAAAGTTGCCGTCATATCTGTATGAAAATTCTTTGTTGGTAAGAAAAGTAGTTCTGCCCAAACCCCAAAATCGTAAAAAAAAAAAAAAACAACAACAAAAAACAACCAAGATTGCTACACGTAGCCATGTCCCCCACCGCCGTAAAAAAGGTTGAAGCACAAAAGTCCCATAGCTCCTGTAAAATTTGTCAAATCAAAATGATGGCTCAATATGATCAACTGCATATGGTGACTAACAATCCTACAAAATTTGAACAAAATCCGTTGAGCGGTTTCGGAGAAGTTGTGTCCACAAAGTGTTTCTATAGTGTAGCATGTACAAATTCAACAAAGTTCCATAGCTCCTGCAAAATTTGTCGAGTCAAAATGACGACACAATATGATCAACTACATATGGTGACTAACAATCCTACAAAATTTGAACAAAATCCATTGAGTTGTGTTTGAGGAGTTGCATACACAAAGTGTTCCTATAGTGTAGCATGTACAAATTCAACAAAGTTCCATAACTCCTGTAAAATTTGTCGAATCAAAATGATGGCGCAATATGATCAACTACATATGGTGACTTACAATCCTACAAATTATGAACAAAATCTTTTGAGCGGTTTCTGAGGAGTTGCGTCCACAAAGTGTTCCTATAGAGTAGCACGTACAAGTTCAACAAAGTCCCATAACTCCTGTAAAAATTGTCAAATCAAAATGGCAGCGAAATATGATCAACTACACATGGTGACTAACAATCCTATAAAATATGAACAAAATCCGTTAAGTGGTTTCTGAGGAGTTGCGTCCACAAAGTGAAGTGGGACGCACGGACACCGGTATTTCTATGTTCCCTTCCGTGTTGCGGTGGGGGACAAAAAAGGGTGTGTGTGTGTGTTCAATTCATCAGTTCATCAGTTCAACCCAGCATTTTCATTACCATTCACCGCCACTATAAAAAGTGACCAGTTAATAAATCGATCTTTGCATGTATGAATAAAAAACTTTGTACATGATAATAAAGCAATGTCACAAAGACAAGGCCAGGGGGAGCAAAAAAAAAAAGGGGGGGGGGCTACACGTACGTGTCTGGAGATCAATACATAAATTGTGATTATCTTTTATACTATTCTTATACATGTATCTATTCATAGAGGTCATTTGTTATAATGACTCGAGAAAACCTCCTTAAGTAAATATCCACACATACACAGATAAGGTAGAGGAAATGAATAGTACTGTGATTTTTATTTATTTATTGTTGTTTTGTCTCCGCTACCAAACATCAGAAATTTAATCTAATAACTCATGTCTCTGGTACCAGGGTATTCGCTTGCGACATTCTGAAAAATAATCTTTACATCAGGCAGATACATTTGTATGAGAAATGAGCCGTCTGTAGCATAATTAATTTTTATACAAGAGTTGCCCAAGTGACACATAATTTTTGTAACTTTTCTTTCTGAAGAGTTCCAAAATTTTATAGTTCTGATATCCCGTATTCATTATGATGGCATATAAAGCAGAAATATGCATCACATGAAAAAATTTATATTTACAAAATTTTTGATCATACACACTTATTCAATTCATAGTATAGATAAATTTGAAACAATATATGTCAGAGCAATGTGAAAGCCTCCACCTAAGGGCCATAACTCTGCCAAAAGTTATTCATGGACCCATATAAGTACATGTATTTGATCTGCACAATTTAATTATATATCTATATCCAAATTTCAAAATATCCATATATATGATTGAGATTAAAAGTGGAAACTGAATTTGAAGACGAAATAACTCAACTCTTTCAATAGTTATTTGACTGGAACCAAATATGAAATTGACTTGCACAATTTCAGGACAGATTTTTATCCCACATTTCATCAATTCAAAATGTCCATGTATGACCGAGATAAATGAGAAAAAACTGAATTGCTTAAAATTTTCTAAGTCCAAGGGGCATAACTCTGCCAAAAATGATCTGACCAGATCCAGATAGTGGCTTAACCTGCATATTCTCATAATATATCTTATCTATATCCCAAATTTCAATTGAAAACATTCCCGTGGGGATCCAGATTAGAATAGCCCTTCAGATGAGACTACTAAAACCGCGGTCCCGTGTCACAGCAAATGTGGCACAATAAAGATCCCTCCCTGCTCAAAGACCATAAGTGCCGAGCATAGGCCTAAATTTTGCAGCCCTTCACTGGCAATGGTGATGTCTCCATATGAGTGAAACATTCTCGAGAGGGAGAGGAAACTGTATATTGTTGAAAAATTCAAGTCCAATGGGTGCAACTCTGCCAAAACTTATCCGACCATATCCACTTGGTGACTTTATCTACATATTCTCATGATATACCTATATCAAAAATTTCAATTCAAAACGTCCATGTATGACAAAAAGTACGCCTACAGTATATCTATTTAGATATATCAATTTTTTTCACAACCACAGTTGGAGTACATACATATGTTTCTGCATATAAAGCTTACAAAATTTGGCCCTTAATCTACTAAATGTGAGACATTAAACACCTTACAAATCTCAGCTGCATTACAATGAAAACAATTTTTATTGACCATGACTTACTTCATTCCCAAGTTCATAGTTTCTGACGTCCCAATCATAGAGATGCCGAGCAGCATGTTATTGCAGATTTTAGCTGCCTGTAAATAAAAGAAGACTATTCAATATTACCTCAGTAAAACTAGATAAACATGCATTTTACCAGTAATGAATCAGCGATATCCCTCCATGTACAGTACTCAAGAATTCATAATTACCTGCCCTGTGCCCACGGCCGAGAATTCGTCCTTACCCGTTCTGTGCCCACTGTCGAGAATTCATCCTTAACTATCTCGCACCCACTGTTGAGAATTCATAATTACCTGTCCCATGCCCACTGTTGAGAATTCACGCTTACCTATCCCATGCCCACTGTTGAAAATTCATATATTATCTGTCCCGTGCCCACTGTTGAGAATTCATAATTACCTGTCCTGTGCCCACTGCCCCACAGTGAACCACATTCTTCCCCATATTCTGCAAAATTTCTTGAGCTTCTGGAAATTTAGATTCTGGCCCACCGACCATGAATGTAAGAAGAGCCTGGCGGGCAGCATTCACCCCTGTAATCAGAAATGAACAACATAATGTATACATCATATCATAATTTTTGGAAATAGGGTCGATGTGGGGTACAGGACGAAAGGCTTATTTTTAGCCATTTTCTAATTCATAAGTACTTGACCTGCGTATTCTCATGGTTTACCTATATCTCAAATTTCAATTCAAAATGTCCACGTATGAGTGAGTTAAAGAACAAAAACTAATTTCAATACAAAACATACTGTAATTTTTTGGAATTAGGGTCGATGTGCAGTACAGGGCAAAACAGCTATTTTCAGTAAGCCCAGTAAAGTTGATTGAAAGTAATTATGGAGTTTGTTATGTTTCATTTGTTTTCAGTAATTTGTATGTAACATATCAATGATCTCATTTAATCATGTAAAGATCTAAAATAAGTTTATATGTCTGAGATCAAGAACCCGCAAAAAAAACATGTGTTATCTTTCTTTACCCTTACTTTATTCTTATACACTTGGCAACATTTCTAATTTCAGATGCAATTTTTTAAAACATTGGCCTTAGATAGGTCGATTCAGTATATTGAGTGAGGGTAGCAAATTATTGAAAAAACAAGATGTGTTTGTGAAACACAAATGCCCCCGATAATGGCCAATTCCGAAGATGGCCAAGGTCACAAGGGCAAATATCTTGGTACCAGTAGAAAGATCTTGTCAAAAGAAATGCTCATGTACAATATGAAAGCTCTAATATTTACCATTTAGAAGTTATGACCAATGTAAAAAAAAATTAAAAGTAAGTCAAATGTCAAAGTCAAAAGGTTTAATACCAACGGAAAGGTCTTGTAACAAGGAATACTCATGTGAAATATCAAAGCTCTATCACTTACTGTTCAAAAGTTATTAGCAAGGTTAAAGTTTTCAAAAAGTAGGTCAAGGTCACAGGGTCAAAATTGTTGGTACCCACGGAAAGGTCTTGTCACAAGGAATACTCATGTGAAATATCAAAGCTCTATCACTTACTGTTCAAATGTTATTAGCAAGGTTAAAGTTTCAGACAGAATGACAGAATTACAGATTGAATTACAGAATTACAGACAGGACTTAAACAATATGCCCCCCGATCTTCAATCTCGGGGGCATAAAAAATTACATGTATTGACCTAATTAACGGTACATGGATGTATCGGATTATGAATTGTTTAAGCTGCTTATAGAGTATTTTGTGAGTTGTCTACCTACCCCCAGAGACCGGAGCATCCAGATAGAACGCTCCCTTGCCCTCCGCTGCTTTGGCTACGTCCTGGGAGACGGCTGGGTCTATTGTACTGCTGTCAATCATCATACTGCCCTTCACAATCTTACTGCATACAAACACATTAGATTGAAGTCATTGTGATGATGGCAGATAAAGAGTAAAAAAACCTATCTCATTTCTAAATTGATGTGATCTAGCAGCCAGTAAGTCATATTGCTCACCTGGGCGGTTGCATTTTCCCCCCAAGTTTCACATTTTAATTACACAATTATGGCTGAGGATCTTTGATTACTCAAGTATATCATCACTCCTAGTGTACATTTACTAGCCCACTGAGGATATTTTTACATGTATAAGCTGACTGTTTAATTACATGTACACATTGACTAAATGTATTTGATTTCCTGAGTATAAGATTATTTCTATGTTAAATGAGTATGTTTGATTACATGTTTGAGTTGACTGAGTGTATTTGATCACATGTTTGAATTGACTGAGTGTGTTTGATTACATGTTTGAGTTGACTGAGTGTATTTGAGTACATCTTTGAGTTGACTGAGTGAGTTTCATCACATGTTTGAGTTGACTGAGTGTATTTGAGTACATGTTCGAGTTGACTGAGTGAGTTCGAGTACATGTACATGTTGACTGAGTGTATTTGAGTACATGTTTGAGTTGACTGAATGTATTTGAGTACATGTTTGAGTTGACTGAGTGTATTTGAGTACATGTTTGAGTTGACTGAGTGTGTTTGAGTACATGTTTGAGTTGACTGAGTGTATCTGAGTACATGTTTGAGTTGACTGAGTGTATTTGAGTACATGTACATGTTGACTGAGTGTATTTGAGTACATGTTTGAGTTGACTGAGTGTGTTTGAGTACATGTTTGAGTTGACTGAGTGTATCTGAGTACATGTTTGAGTTGACTGAGTGTGTTTGAGTACATGTTTGAGTTGACTGAGTGTAATTGAGTACATGTTTGAGTTGACTGAGTGTGTTTGAGTACATGTACATGTTGACTAAGTGTATCTGAGTACATGTTTGAGTTGACTGAGTGTATTTGAGTACATGTTTGAGTTGACTGAGTGTATCTGAGTACATGTTTGAGTTGACTGAGTGTGTCTGAGTACATGTACATGTTGACTAAGTGTATCTGAGTACATGTTTGAGTTGACTGAGTGTGTTTGAGTACATGTTTGAGTTGACTGAGTGTGTCTGAGTACCTGAGTATACCATTATTTCCAGTGTACACCTCCTGTACATGCTGACTGGCTGGAAGCATGGTGACTATTCGGTCTGTGTTGGCGGCTATCTCAGCTGGGTTACTTGCGACTTTTGCACCTATGGTCACACACAACATTGTAGATGGGGAAACTAGATTTAAACTGCTATCAGAAATATACTTATTCAAGGCTGTTTAGTCATAAATACATGAATCTAAATCAATTATGAATCAATGCAGTTACAAACAAAATATGAAAACGATCTCCAAGCTGCCTAGTAAGTTTAATGTAGCTAGAGTTAGCCCCCTTTGTTCACTCTGCTTTATCACCTCAAAGCATAGTCTAAGAGACACTATCCACTGATATACACAATATCAACACCCCCCCCCCCCCACACACACACACACACACACATACAGTGATGTTTCCATAGCTCTGTTTTTGATTGATTGCATATTGTTTAACGTTCCTCTCAAGAATATTTCACACATATGGAGACGTCACGATTGTCGGTGAAGGGCTGAAAAATTTAGGCCTATGCTCAGCACCTATGGGCTTTGAGCAGGGAGGGATCTTTATCATGACAAACCTACTGTAACATGGGACCTTGGTTTTTGCAGTCTCATCCGAAGGACCACCCCATTTAGTTGCCTCTTATGACAAGCAAGAGTTACCGAGGACCTAATCTAACGCAAATCCCCACAGAATGAGTGGAAGATAATGACAACACTTACCAGCTTGTTTCAGTCCGTCTACAGCAGCAGTGTTAACATCGTACACCAGGAGGGGGTAGCCCTTACTGACCAAATTCCGGGCCATGTGATTTCCCATGTTTCCCAGGCCAATGAAACCAATGAGAGGCTTTCCATCCTAAGATAAAAATAAGACTTGATGATCATTTAGTAAGCCTCTGTTGGTCGCTATTTTTTCAAAGTTTTCAATTTTCCTTCTGTTCGACTGCTATCATAATGATAAAAAGAGTTTCCTAATGTCTTTGAAAGAATAGAATATGTATGTAATTTCCTAGGAAATTGAAAAAACAAGAGTTGTTAATTTAAATTTCCATTGTACAGAATACATCCAGTATATATATTGTAAGAACACTCTACCAAACTGGTAGACTAGCACAAGTTGTAAGAGAAATGGAGAACTATAACATCAATCTACTAGCAGTTAGTGAAACAAGATGGACAGGTAGCGGAATAAGACAACTCGCCTCGAAACATCACATTGCTTTCTCTGGAAGACAAGATAACTATCATGACAGAGGTGTAGCCCTGATTATGACCAATGACATCAGGAAAAGTCTAATAGAATGGAAATCAATTAATGAAAGACTTCTGACTGCTAGGTTCTATTCCACATATGCTAAATTATCAGTTATAGCATGCTAAGCACCAACAGAAGTAGCAGAGGAGGAAGAAAAAAACATCTTTTATGAGAAATTGCAAGAACTCATTAAAACAACACCAAGACACGATATTTTAGTTGTTCTTGGCGACCTTAATGCAAAAGTTGGTAATGATAACATTGGAAAGGAGGCAACAATGGGAATGCATGGAATAGGAGAGAGAAACAATAATGGAGAGAGACTTGTCGAGCTGTGTGAAGAAAACAGTCTTGTCATTGGAGGGACTATATTCAAGCATAGAGATATACATAAACAAATATGGACATCTCCAGATGGTCATACCAACAATCAGATCGACCACATTATCATCAATAGAAGATGGAGAGGCTCTTTGCAAGATGTGAGAGTCAAAAGAGGAGCAGACATTGGCAGTGACCATTCTCTAGTTATTGCGAAGATAAAACTCAAACTCCGAAAAGTAAGAAAGAAAACAGAAAGAAAGTTAAGACTTGATGTTGATAAATTAAAAGAACCATCTATCCAAAGAAACTTCCAAATGGAGCTGAGGAACAAATTTAGTGTGCTTAACGATGAACAAGAAGTGAGCATGCATGACTTTAATAAAACAGTCTATGAAGTGGGAGAGAAGATCTTGGGACCCAAAAGAAAGAAATCAGAAGAATAGATTTCTAAGAACACCTGGAAAGTTAAAGATGAACGAAAGGATGTTAAGAAAAGGCTGATTCAAACAAAATCAGAAAGAATTAAAGACCAACTAGAAAACAGATATAGATCTTTAGATAAGGAGGTAAAGAAAAGCACAAAGAAAGACAAACAAGCTTACATAAAAAATTTAGCAGATGAAGCTGAAATGGCAGCTGCAAGTCAAGACCTTGGAAAGCTATATAGAATCACAAAAATGCTTACTGGAAGGTTTACCAACTGTGAAACAGCAGTAAAGAATGAACTTGGACAAATAATTGCAGGAGATGAAGAGAAACTGAAAAGATGGAAAGATCATTTTGAGAATGTGTTAAACAGAGGCAGTCCCGCAGCTGCGGCCATTATTCAACCTGCCACAGAATTTCTAGATATTGACATCGAATCACCTTCTATTCAAGAAGTTCAGGCTGCTATAAAAGCTCTAAAAAAAATGGTAAAGCACCAGGGCAAGATGGAATTCAAGCTGAGTTATTAAAATGTGAAGTAAACATCTTACCATCTACACTTACTCGTATACTAGAAAATATTTGGATTACAGAAGAAACACCTGATGATTGGAAGATGGAGCTTATAACCAAACTACTAAAGAAAGGCGACTCATCTAATTGTAATAACTGGAGAGGAATTATGCTGCTTTCTGTTACCAGCAAAGTCCTTAGTAGAATTGTTTTCAATAGAATAACCAGTGAAGTAGATACCTGTTTACGAAAAAATCAAGCTGGTTTTAGAAAAGGAAGATCTTGTAGTGACCAGATATTTTCTCTAAGGCAGATAATTGAGCAAAGCAATGAGTGGACCAACACACTTTATGCCAATTTTATTGACTTCCAGAAAGCATTCGATAGCATAGATAGAAATTCATTATGAAAAATTTTGTCTCATTATGGAATCCCATCTAAAATTATTAGCATCATCATATTCAGATTTTAGAGCAAAAGTCATTTGTGGTACTGAACTTTCACCTGAACTAGAAATTAGAACAGGAGTTAAACAAGGCTGTCTTCTGTCACCGCTTCTGTTCTCCATGTGTGTGGACTGGCTTATGAAGGAAATTACAAAAGACACAAACAGGGGCCTGCAATGGACATTCACAGAACGTTTGGAAGACCTTGACTTTGCTGACGATATTGTCCTTCTTTCTCAGCACCTAATTGATTTACAAGCTAAAACGAACATACTGGAAGAAACTGGAAAACAACTTGGTCTTTACATAAATACTGCTAAAAACAAAGTAATAAGAATAAACACGGAAAGAGAAGATCCTATTTTGATCATTAACCAGACAGTAGAGGATGTAAATGACTATTTATTTGGGAAGTAAAATTACAAAAGATGGAAACTCAGAAATCGATGTTGACCACCGTCTATCCAAAGCCAGAGGAGCCTTTGCAAGTTTAAAGAAAATCTGGAACTCCTCAAAAATCAAACTTAACACGAAAATCAAGATCTTCAAAAGCAATGTAATTTCAGTTCTTTTATATGGTTCAGAATCCTGGAAAGTCACAAAAACCATCTGCAATAAACTTGATGTTTTCCAGAGGAGATGTTTAAGAAGAATTCTAAAAAAATTTTGGCCAAATAGAATATCAAACAGAGAAATTTACAACAAAACTAAAACAACAGCAGTATCATAGGAAATTAAGAAGAGGGAGTGGCGCTGACTAGGCCATGTTTTGAGAATGGATCCCACATCGATCCCACATGTTGCTCTAAGATGGACACCAGCAGGGAAGAGAAAAAGAGGTCGCCCAAAAGAGACATGGAGGAGAACAGTAGAAAGAGAGATGAAGGAACAAGGATGGACTTGGGGACAAATAAAGACTTGGTCTCAAGACAGAGCATACTGGAGGTCTCTAGTGGAAGCCTTATGTGCAAACCAGCACGAAGAGGACTAAGTAAGTAAGTATAATATTATATCAAATATTTTCAACAACTCTGCCAATGTATGAATGCCCTCAATCAGTTCACAATAATTTAGTCTAGAATTCCTTCATCTCTCTCCATTACTCATTAATTAAGTTGATAAAATCACTGTCAAGCAACAATAAAACCCATTATCAGTATAGAAAAATTATAAATTGTTAAAATAAAAACTCTAAAGGTAAAATAAAGAGAACTTCACATTTCATTGTGTTATATTCAAGTTACCAGGGATTTCTCCTTGTCAGCCCAAATTAAAGGTCAAGTATAATGAAAATTTAAAAAAAAAAAAAAAAAAAAAAAATGTTGATACTTTGTCAATTTCACAAAAAAATTGTAATTCTAAAAGTCTCCAATTTTTTACTGATAGATAAATGTTCAAAATGCCTGCTTTAAGATTCACAATATTCAATATAATCAACGGGGTTACGTTCCCTGTTTATGACGCCATCAGAGACATCAATAGTAAAACAAGTAATGAACCTTTAAGAAAATGGCATATTTCCTGGATAACAATGAAAGTGATTGAGAAATACTCAAAGTCCACTTGACATTGTGAATACAGCCATACCATGTATGAAACCCATGCCAAGTACTACAAACAATCGTAGCATGATAGATTCGACGGAGACCATGACCAATTCGGATGCAGAAAAAGAATCCCAAGATGGTGTGGAACATTCTGAAGATTTTTCTCTTGAACCTGTTGAGAAATGGTATGCATGTTTTTTCTCTCTTTATTCATTTTACAAAATATAGGGATTAGAAGTTCAAAAACAGTGTTGGAAAAAGCAAAGGTGGATAAGGCCGGCGTACAAGATTTTTTCTTGGTGTTTGGTGTGCTTTTAATGTTTACATGTCCAAAACACCCAACCTGTGTACCTATCTAGCAGCTTCCGGGGGCCACACCCCCGGTGTACCAACCAGGGCTTTTTCCTGACTCCCAATTTATTACTACCACCCCCCCCCCCACCCCCCCCCCTAAAATTTCAGGATCAGGATCTGCCACTTAAATTTTATTTTAACGAGGAGAAAAAAAAACGACCGTCCGGTGACCTTTGCATAGACTGCGGATTAGTGTAATCAAACACTGAAGGAACTGTACCTGGTTTCAACATCTTGGACGTCAACTGAATATGTTATTCACAATGTCTGGATTGATAGCAAACAAATGTCGCTCACAGTTTAGGCTACTGTACTCGGGGGGTTCAAAAACGTCTCTTTTCAATCGAAGGGCTCAGACCTTTCTAAATTTTAGGATCCCTGGGAAACAAGTAAAAGCTCAATCCCTGGCCCGACTTTACTGTGCAATTTAAGGCAGCATTTTTCAATTCACACATAACAAACCTGGTGCACTAGTCAAACGACTTTCATCTGCATCTCTCAAGAATGTATCAGATGATGTCAAACTACTAAAGGGAAGTAACTTACTTAGAAGTCCATTGTCGGCAGTGCAGGTAGATGATTTTTTTAACAATCTAAGTGGTTAAATATAATCAAAGAGACTTTTTCTGATCCAGGGTTTTATTTTGATTAGCTTTGTGAAGTGTATAATCTAGAAAACCCCGAGATCTTCAAAAAATATTTAACTAGACCTTTAACATTTTTTATTTACAAAACGACCTTCAAAAATTTTGTGCTACATTTTCATGCATCTAAAAAGAAATTACAGCTGTCTAAAGCAGATTGTGAACATGATTGTATGAAAAATAGTGCTCTAAATTGACTAGCCTTCTTCTTAACCATAACTTGTACATGTGAAAGTTACAAGTCTGTACTGAACTGACAGGTTATATCTCACCTGTATTGAACTGACAGGTTATATCTCACCTATATTGAACTGACAGGTTATATCTCACATGTACTGAACTGACATGTTATATGTTACCTGTATTGAACTGACAGGTTACATTTCACCTGTACTGACAGATTATATCTTACCTGTATAAAACTGACAGGTTATATCTCACCTGTATAAAACTGACAGGTTATATCTTACCTGTATTGAACTGACAGGTTACATCTCACATGTACTGACAGGTTATATCTTACCTGTATTGAACTGACAGGTTACATCTCACATGTACTGACAGGTTATATCTTACCTGTATTGAACTGACAGGTTATATCTTACCTGTATTGAACTGACAGGTTACATCTCACATGTACTGACAGGTTATATCTTACCTGTATTGAACTGACAGGTTACATCTCACATGTACTGACAGGTTATATCTCACCTGTATTGAACTGACAGGTTATATCTCACCTGTATTGAACTGACAGATTATACATGACTTTCAATTTGGTCAAAGTTTACCTCATTGAAATAAGCAGAGGTCAGAAAATTAGATTTACTTAACAATTTTGAAGCAAAAATTGTAATCTGTGGACCTTTGAAAAAGATTTATGAACAATTAGGCTACTCTGCTTGATTTGTTTTCATTGTTTGGGAATTTCACAGCAAAAATTGGGGAAAATACCTGCTTTTTAGCATTGGGAATGGGGCCTTATTTTGGCCCCCTACAGACCCTAAAAAAATCCCCGTTATACCTTTCCTGTACTGAACTAATAGGTTATACCTCACCTGTACTGACAGGTTATATCTCACCTGTACTGAACTGACAGTTTATATCTTACCTGTACTGAACTGACAGGTTATATCTCACCTGTACTGAACTGACAGATTATATCTCACCTGAACTGAACTGACAGATTATATCTCACATGTACTGAACTGACAGGTTATATCTCACCTGTACTGAACTGACAGGTTATATCTTACCTGTACTTAACTGACAGGTTATATCTCACCTGTACTGAACTGACAGATTATATCTCACCTGAAATGAACTGACAGATTATATCTCACATGTACTGAACTGACAGATTACATCTCACCTGTACTGAACTGACAGATTATATGTTACCTGTACAGAACTGACAGGTTATATCTCACCTGTACTGAACTGACAGGTTATATCTCACCTGTATTGAACTGACAGATTATATGTTACCTGTACAGAACTGACACTGAGGTTATATGTTACCTGTAGTGAACTGACAGGTTATATCTCACCTGTACTGGTCTTGTAACTGTAAAAAAAAAAAAAAAAAGTGAAACATTGTTAGCCTAGGTAACTTTCTGTTTAGAATGTATGTGCTTGAATGTCTTTTTTATTTATGTCACATTGACTGTGTTACAGATCCTTCTTATTTTGAGATTTTTTTAAATTTTATATTAATAGACACTTTGCTGAGCGTTACATTTGTATGGTAACATATGTTGAAAATGAACTTGTAAACGGAAAGGACTAAATGCCATAGACGATACCGGGATTTGAACCGAGATAAGTCAAAATAGCACAGCCATGCCGAATCTCACCGAGACTGAGGTGTAGAGGAAATTCGAACCCATAAACCAACCATAAAACTAAGTTGACAGTTTAATTGCGAATGATTTATGTTATGCAAAATTATATAGCTGCATTATTACCTGAAAAACACCTTTTGCAGAAGGTTACTCGAACTGTATTTCTCACAAGACTGGAAAATAGTTTTGTTTGGTTGACCGCTGCCATTTTCAAAACGTTGATCCCGATACAAATTGTGTGCATTCAAGCGCGGATCGAGAGGGTGAAGGGATGCTTAATCTCCTGAGATTGAAATACTAGATGTCTCAAGCCATGATAATTAAAAACTACAATTCCCAAGTTTGAAACATAGTTCATCTTATAAGTATAGTTTATTAGCAGGAGAAAATGGTGATGAACAACACTTTCGTCGTGTTAATTTTATTAGTAGTTTCTGATTTCACACCTAGAGTTAGTATATAATTACACGAAGTACACGAAAATAAACAGATAAACAAAAAGAAAGGAAAGGGAAAGAGAAATAAAGATATATAAAATCAGACTGATAAGAATCCCCCCCCCCAAATTTTTTTTTTACAAGCATGGTGTTGTATTGGTGTACTGAAAGATTGGGATACAGGTATCGGCACCAGTAATTACCTATGTATTACTAGGTCTAAAATTGTACAGTTTGTACACCTAGAGCACATTTCAAAACACTCACATAAATGTTCACATAGTTTCCAAGCTTGAGCAAACATTATTAGAGTTACACAGTTCTTTACAATAATTTTCTTTTTACATATAAGATACATGTATTTTTAAAGGGTAGATGATATTAAAATCCGAGATCCTGGATACCTCAGAACCCTAAAGGATTGTGGGTTCTATAAGTGAGGAATATTGTGGGTTTTATAAGTGAGGAATATTGTGGGTTCTATAAGTGAGGAATATTGTGGGTTTTATTAGTGAGGAATATTGTGGGTTCTATAAGTGAGGAATATTGTGGGTTTTATAAGTGAGGAATATTGTGGGTTCTATTAGTGAGGAATATTGTGGGTTTTATAAGTGAGGAATATTGTGGGTTCTATAAGTGAGGAATATTGTGGGTTTTATAAGTGAGGAATATTGTGGGTTCTATTAGTGAGGAATATTGTGGGTTTTATAAGTGAGGAATATTGTGGGTTCTATTAGTGAGGAATACTGTGGGTTCTATAAGTGAGGAATATTGTGGGTTTTATAAGTGAGGAATATTGTGGGTTTTATAAGTGAGGAATATTGTGGGTTCTATAAGTGAGGAATATTGTGGGTTCTATAAGTGAGGAATATTGTGGGTTCTATTAGTGAGGAATATTGTGGGTTCTATTAGTGAGGAATATTGTGGGTTCTATAAGTGAGGAATATTGAATGTTATATAAATGAGGAGTATTGTGGGTTCTATAAGTGAGGAGTATTGTGGGTTCTATTAGTGAGGAATATTGTGGGTTCAATAAGTGAGGAATATTGCATGTTATATAAATGAGGAATATTGTGGGTTCTATTAGTGAGGAATATTGTGGGTTCTATAAGTGAGGAATATTGCATGTTATATAAATGAGGAGTATTGTGGGTTCTATAAGTGAGGAATATTGCATGTTATATAAGTGAGGAATATTGTGAGTTCTATAAGTGAGGAGTATTGTGGGTTCTATAAGTGAGGAATATTGTGGGTTCTATTAGTGAGGAATATTGTGGGTTCTATTAGTGAGGAATATTGTGAGTTCTATAAGTGAGGAATATTGCATGTTATATAAATGAGGAGTATTGTGGGTTCTATAAGTGAGGAGTATTGTGGGTTCTATAAGTGAGGAGTATTGTGGGTTCTATTAGTGAGGAATATTGTGGGTTTTATAAGTGAGGAATATTGTGGGTTGTATAAGTGAGGAATATTGCATGTTATATAAGTGAGGAATATTGTGGGTTCTATTAGTGAGGAATATTGTGGGTTCTATAAGTGAGGAATATTGTGGGTTGTATAAGTGAGGAATATTGTGGGTTTTATAAGTGAGGAATATTATGGGTTCTATAAGTGAGGAATATTGTGGGTTGTATAAGTGAGGAATATTGTGGGTTTTATAAGTGAGGAATATTGTGGGTTCTATAAGTGAGGAATATTGTGGGTTCTATTAGTGAGGAATATTGTGGGTTCTATTAGTGAGGAATATTGTGGGTTCTATTAGTGAGTAATACAGTTTATGGAAACTTTTTACAGATAGATTATTGTGAAAGGACAAAAACTGTTTCAACCCATTAAAAAAACTTTAATTGTGAGCATTGGATAATAATGGTATTACTTGTTGAGAGAGAGAGAGAGAGAGAGAGAGAGAGAGAGAGAGAGAGAGAGAGAGAGAGAGAGATCACAAATCTCTAAATTGTCATCTTATACTTTCTTCATCTAGTAAAACGATTTGATATATATGCTAGTTTATATTAGTAAGATCAAATCAAATGAACGGACCTTTTAAAGGGGGATAACTTATATCGTTAATTCTAAAAAGAAAGCTCGGAGTTGACACAATCCAAGTTGCTCTCGCATGTGTTTTATTAACTCTGAAGAGTTTCTGAGAGAAGACCATTTGATTCTGAGGGATTGGCTGGCAGAATTTGGAAATTCATTGTTGTGGTAATGATATTCATAAATGTCTTAGGATTGCATCATTTTGTGCTTCGTTTCTTAATAATTTTCTGGGAGAGGACCTCATCCCTCCTCAACTTATTATTTTAGTCGGTAATAAAATACATGTAACCCTCATCCTAATTTTGGATATGCTTCCTGTGTAGTCTTAGAGTCTACTGATATCTATTCATAATCCATATTCTCCTACTATTTTTTTATGTTTGGTAATGTTGGTGAGTAAGTCACTGTATCTGGTCTTGACGTACCCGGGAATAAATTATTTAACGAAACAATGCTGAAAATGAATATAATCTGTTCTGTCAAAATTTACCCCGCCCCCAACACATGTTCATCCCTAATGCTTTGATCTCGCTATTTTGGGAACATGGCCCCTGACACTGGAATTTTGCGACAGTTTGCCTTCTTTTTGGAAACTTTTCCATATCCATAATCAATTCTGGCATGAACTAGTATAAGATGTTTTCCCTGATCCCCCAATACAAAGGGCTAGAGCCACGAATAACCCAAATAGACTTTGCTTTATCAATTGAATACCAAAATAGAATATTTGAAATTTTAAAAAAAAATGTATAATTTATCAAATTCGGACCATTATGTTCTGAAGAGGCGTAGGGTAGAAATGATAATAGACGTTTTTAACGTCAATATGACGTTACAAAACTGACAATATGCGTATCATTCAACAAATGCATGTATACAAATAACTGGTAATTTATTTACATGTAATGCTATTTCTACATGATTGTATGTAATTTACCAATCTGATTAAAACCAAGTAAGCTCTCTTTTACAGAAAATGACATCCCATCATGCCAGGGGTCAAATGAAATTGACCAATGGAATCACTAAAATATGTATAAATCAATTGTAGAAATCGTGGTATAATAGACATACAGTAGAGGAAATACAACCATAGGAGTTATTGCCCTTGAGAACATTTTTTCTAACTATTAATTTTTTTAATTTTTTTTTTTTTTTTTTTTAATTTACTTTAATAAAATTCCTCTGAAAGGTATACATTTCTATCATGCACAAAGTTTAATTTGATAAAGACTTTTGCGTAAAACTATGATATCACATGATGATCCATCTACCTTATAAATACAAGCAGTTCATCTTATTGACCTTATTATTGATTGATTGAATATTGTTTTACGTCCCTCTCGAGAATATTTCACTCATATGGAGACGTCACCACTGCCGGTGAAGGGCTGCAAATTTTAGACCTATGCTCGGCGCTTATAGCCATTGAGCAGGGAGAGATCTTTATCGTGCTACACCTGCTGTGACACGGGGCCTCGGTTTTTGCGGTCTCATCCGAAGGACCGCCCCTATTAGTCGCCTCTTACGACAAGCAAGGGGGTACTGAGGACCTATTCTAACCCGGGTCCCCATGGGTTTTTTTTTAATTGTCACATGGGAGATGTCTTTCTAGACAATAAAATATGTTCAAACCAAACCAAAAGTAGATCAAATGACAAAGATATAAAACAGTAAGCTACAAAGGTTGCTGTGAGAATTCTATGGGTTTAGCCAAGGGGCATAACCTTTGCAAAGTGTGGATTCATCCATTATCGAAAGACAGTGAGTTAGGTTACCAAGTGCTTTCTAGAGACATTCTGACGGGTTTTTCAGGTTATTAAATGAATCAAAAGAAAACGTAGATTAAGCATAACTCAATAACTTAAATTCAGAGATTTAACAAGTGGTTGATTATCCAATATAGTTCTTTTAAAGTTCTGTAACATTTTAAGGATGAAATTTTATACCTCCGTATAGTGGAGGAGGACAGTCATCCAATGTATCTTTTATTTGCATTACAAAAAAAACAATGGTCATTGTCAAATAAAATAAAAAAAATAGGGGGAGGTCAACCCCCGCCTCCTGCCCACCCACCCCCTCTGATTCTACGTGCCTGCTATGCATTTACTCTCCAAAAGCTGAATAGGGAGCATATTTAGCGCCTCAGCATCTAGAAAGAAAGCTATATTACAAGTAACCTTTTTGTACTGAGCCGGTCAGAAGACACTACGTACGAGACTGGTCCGGGTTCATTTAAGTGGGGTATGTGTACCAGGCGACCTACTTATCAGTCAGCCTCATGGGGTTTGATATGGATCTCCTTGGAGTCTAAAATGCTCCAGTTCCTTTATTGCCAGCTTCCTCGGAACTCGGTTATGAGGCCTGTGTGCTAAAGCTATCCGAACTGCCCATAGTGGCGACTAGTTTTAAAGCTGAACTTTAATTAAAAATCAATTTTGAATGTTATCTGGTAGCTTAATTTTCCTGACAGAAAGAACATTTGAAATGTCGCAGATTAAGAGAGCCTAGCGAACCAGGCTCAGACGAATTGACGACAGAATACCAAACGAGAAAGCGTTAATTTTCGAGGTTTTTTGGTATTAATTTTGTCGTCTATTACTTCTGTCGGCCTTTCTATGTCTAAACTATCGTTTTTTCGTTAGTCTACTAAATCAATTCTGCCCTGTCCCAGAGTTAATTCTCCACAGACTCGTTTTGGACGCATTATTACATAAGTTGAAAGCAGCTAAAACTTTGATAACAAAATAATAGTTCTTCGTGTACTGTATTTCATGCTAACATATTGTCAACATGATAAGCGCCGATCTGCATAAAACCTGTTGAGAGCAATCTTTTTTCACTTGTACTCATAGAACTCAGCACAGTTCACCTTATCAAAATTGTTGGTTGTCCTTTTCCATCTACAAATTTCATCTCCTGGTCTTAGGAAGATGGAAATTACTGGACAAAAGCCATTTTGCTTTCAAAAGTACTCACTCATTTTTTTATTTCAATTAAAACTGCTGATTTCTGAAACACATCATGACTACCTCTATCGATGTTGATGGAAGAAACCCAACACTTCCCCTGCAAAACTGTTTTACTTGTTATTCTCAAACCATTTGATTGTATTTATATTATTTGCATGAGAACAGACATTTTCAGTGATTGTGATTAGCATAAATTAGTCTAGACCTGACGGAACCATAAACGTTAACATTAACCTCCGATGAAAATATTCTCCAATAATCAAGAATAGAAACATTGGCCATCTCCATCTAATACATAATTCTAATAATCGAACCAAAACCGGACAATTGCAAGGTGGGGATTCTACGGGTAAATTTGGACCAGTTTTCGCGGTCGGTGATGGCCTGTGTTTTGTAGAACCTATTAAACGTATGCGGGGAAATCTATTCTACAACACCGAGTTATATCAAATTTTAGGCGTTAAAAAAGGTAGTGATTGTTCTTTCGCCAAGAGCCCGGATCTTTCGAAGGAAACCTTAAAAACTGAGATCCCGTGTCGAGGCAAGTATTGGCACGATAAAGAACCCCCACCTCTACGGCTCACCTACAGCTGAAGACGTATGTAAATGGGGAAAAAACATACACACACAAAAGACCAAACTAAACAAAACTGAACTTAGTCGCGGTTGCCTAGTGTTCAGGGCATGGACACGATTTGAGCCGAAAATTTCAAAATGTTATTTTTCCAATTTTATTGTTTACAATGCTTAACTAAAGCATTTCTATAATGGTCAACCGAAATTTGAATATCATTTGTTCAGTTACAGGTGAGATACAATACTCACAATGCCATGTTATTGTTTACATATAGATGGCTTAGTAGAAAATAGCATGTTTAAAACAAAATGAGATGTGCCAAATAAAGGGGGGAAACCCATTTGATTGTGTTCAGAATTGACTTGTAAATTGAAAAAGAAATCTACTTTAAACGAAACTTTTACTTATATATTCAGCCTATGTAAACAAAAACATGGCACGGGCCATGTTTACATAAAAAATAATTGTGAGCGCTGTATCTCCCATATACATGTACCTCGACAGCAGGTATTCACGATTTTTGCTGACCATTAGAAATATCTTAATTAAGCATTCTTAAGATTAAAAATATAAAAATAAAATTTGAAAATGTTCAACTCAATTCGTGTCCTGCACTCAGCTCAACAAGTTATATACAAGCAACTCAAACAGCAACAGAAAAGATAAGGCCGGAGAAACATGCTCCGGAATTACCCGGATTTCCACTCTAAAACAACAAAAGAATAAACGAAAATTTTATCAGATGCAAACTATTGTTGTGAATTATCAACGAAATGAGAAGATAACGAACAGTGATCAATCTCATAACTCCTATAAGCAATACAAAGTAAAGAGTTGGGCAAACACGGACCTCTGGGCACATCAGAGGTGGGATCAGGTGCCTAGGAGGAGTAAGCATCCCCTGTCTACCCGTCACACCCGCCGTGAGCCCTATGTCTTGATCAGGTAAACGGATTCTAAATCAGTGTGCAAAGAACGGTCTAACAATCGGTATGAAACACGCCAGACAGCATTTGGCCCAAGAAAGGTGTATTGGCAAACTAGATTGTTATAATGACCATATAATTTGCGAAATGCTGACTTTAAATGAGACTGTTGAAACCCCTGTAATATCAACCTATTTTTCAGAAGCCTGCCTCGATTTAAAAACTGATCATACGCAGAACAAGATCTTGCGTATCGAATCAGTTGAAAGATATAAACACCATATGCAGGTGACAATGGAATATTGCAATATAAATATGAGAAACTGACGATGGAGAAGCTGTAATCATCCCTTTAATCATAAAGTTGAGTTGTTAGTTTGCCGTTAATATTCATTTTCAATAAAATATCTAAGTACGAAGCAGATGTGGAGAACTCTGTGGTGTCTTTTATCTCAAGTTCACAGGGATATATCGAATCGATATATGAATGAAAATTATTAATGTTAATAAATAAAACGTCGTCGATATATCTAATTGTCGTGTTGAAGGCTACAACAAGAGATTTTTTCTTCTCATGTAGAAGCTTTTGGATAAACTCTGCTTCATAAAATTATAAAAATAGGTCAGCTAACAAAGGAGCACAATTCGTGCCCATGGGAATTCCAACAGATTGTTGGTAGCCATCATCACCAAAGACTACAAAGATATTGTCAAAGGGGAACTCCAGCATATTTTTATTTCAACTTCAGAGTACCTGTGTGTGGAATCAGAGTCGTGTTTAAAAAAGTAAGTTTTTGGATAACTGATCACTAGATAGGAATACTTCCTTTTTCCATTTTTGTTGAAGAAGCAACTGTCTTTGATATCAAAAAGTCTTGTATGGTTCGGAAGGAATACCACCCATGACCCGTGCTGGTTTAAAGAGTCTGTGATTGGCAACATCCATAATCATATAGTTCAGTCTATATTCAGGTTTTGAAAAATCCAAGTATAGACTAGCTGTGGCTTCTTCAAATAACGTACGTAAAACTCTCAATGGAACAGAGTAAAGTTTTGTGCGAATATGATGTGGACCTAATTTTCCGTTGATGTAAGGTAAAAGTGAATCAAACGTGACATCATTTATACTTGGTCTTTTATATGAACGATGTCCATGACTGCGTTTCTTTGAGTATTGGGAAAGAGTCCCATCACATTCACGATATTTCCTTGTGGACTAGTCAAATTTCCCACATCATATACATTATCATTGCATCCATATGGAAATGCAGTACCTAGAGTAATGATCCATGCAGTGATATTCTCGTTGTCTTTGAAAAGGGGTACTTAATCAATGTTTGACTATTTGTGTGAAGGTAAATTTTTTTCCAAAATCCTGACCTTCGTGGACAAGATAGAGTGGTCCCAAATGCTTGTAAAGAAGTTGGTTACCACCATTATTTATTTGAAATCTGTTCCCCGATATTCTTTTATTAAGTGAACCCTTGGTTTCTCCCACATAAATTAAGCCACATAGGTTATATTCAATAGCGTAGACAACGTTAGAAGATTTACAAATCAAATTATCAAAAGCTTTGGTACAGAAACTACGTCCGGTGAGATTACTACTAAATGAATTTCTAGTGATCAGTATATCACAAGTTTTCCTTTTTTCATCCATCCCATTAACTGTGATACTAAATGTGTCTAAAACTGAATCATGGTTTTGAAGAAGTCCATCTTTTGAAGTATAAGTACAGATACCAAATGTGGAATTAATGCCAAGCTCGTTTAAGATACAGTTGGAATAATGAGCCTTACAAGTAAAGACAACGTTTTTACAAGCTTCGTCAGCTGGTGTCAGTAAATGCATGTACCAAGTATTTTGACCTATTCCTTGACATCATAATAGCTGTGACGTATATCTAAGAAATTCGTTTTTGAAAATACACGTACATGAGGGTATGGACTACGAAACTTTATAAAGCGCGGGAAATGAAATTGCTGTGGCCTTCAGACATTTAGATATACCGACGACGTTTTATCTATTAACAATGATAACTTTCATTCTTATGTCGATTCGATATATCCCTGCGAGCTCGAAATAAAAAAAATACACCACAGAGTCGTCCACTTCTGCTTCATACAACATATCATTGGGTCAAGTGCTGTCTGACATGTTTCGTACCGATTGTTAGGCCGTTCTTGGCACACTGATTTTGACTACGGATAACTCCGTTTACCTGATCAAAATATAGGGCTCACGGCGGGTGTGACCGATCGACAGGGGATGCTTACTCCTACTAGGCACCTGATCCTACCTCTGGTGTGTCTAGGGGTCCGTGTTTGCCCAACTATCTATTTTGTATTGTTTATAGGAGTTATGAGATTGATCTTCACCTTTCACTTAGATATTTTATTGAAAGTAGATATTAACGGCAAACTAACACCTCAACTTTATGACAAATGGGAAGAATTAAGTTTCTCCATCGTCAACTTCCCATATTTATGTAGCAATATTCCATTATCACCTGTATATGGAGTTTATATTTCTCAACTGATTCGATACACAAGAGCTTGTTCTGTGTATAGTCAGTTTTTAAATCGAGGCAAGCTACTGACGAACAAGTTGATGGTACAGGGGTTTCAACAGTCTCGTTTAAAGTCAGCATTTCGCAAATTCTATGGTCTTTATAACGATCTAGTTTGCCAATACAACCTATCATTGGGTCAAATGCTGTCTGACGTGTTTCATACCGATTGTTAAACCGTTCTTGGCACACTGATTTTGACTACGGATAACTCCGTTTATCTGATCAAGATATAGGGTTCACGGCGGGTGTGACCGATCGACAGGGGATGTTTACTCCTCCTAGGCACCTGATCCCACCTTTGGTGTGTCCAGGGGTCCGTGTTTGCCCAACTATCTATTTTGTATTCCTTATGAGATTGATCACTGTTCGTTATCTTCACCTTTCATTCATTCCTAATATTTACAATCTACTTCGATTTCTGTCGAAATTCTCAGCAGTTAAAATAGACGCGCTATATTTACAGCTGCAATGCAATCACTAGGAAATGGTTATCATTGCAATTTGTAGAGATATTAAAGGCAAAACACTGGAGATGTAAATATATGATCATGAGTGTTTTTTCCAGACGTTGTGTAGGGATTCTTACATGTGACTAATCGAATGAAATACTACCAAAAAATGTTTAGTCTGTGTAGAAATTTTCTTTCTAATATTTACATTATTGAACAAGAAGTAGTAGATATTACCTCAATACTTCCCGTAAACAAGGCTGTAGGCCCAGATTGTATTAGTCATAAAATGTTAAAAATTAGCTGTCGCTAAACCACTTACTATGTTATTCAACAGATCTTTGTCAGATAAAACGTTTCCATCTTTATGGAAACTAACTCACGTTATTCCTCTTTTTAAAAAAAAAAAAGATCCATCTATGATTTCAATTGATAGACCAGTGTCGCTTTTATTTTGTGTAAAATTATGGAGTCATTCTTAAACAGTTTATTTTATAGATACAAAGCCGTTTTTATCCCGAAAACTTTACTGGTCGATATACTAAGCCAACGTTACAGTTAAATTAAGGAATATGCACTTATTATAAAAATAACTGTATAGAAGATAAAATGCATTTTTTAATGGAGTGTGAATTTTATTCTGATTTGAGATACTTTTCATTTCAAAAGGGTCAAGAAATTAGTGATTAAAGGTGAAGATAACGAACACTGATCTATCTCATAATTCTTATATATAAGCAATACAAAAAAGATAGTTGGGCAAACACGGACCCACGGACACACCAGAGGTGGGATCGGGTGCCTAGGAGGAGTAAGCATCCACTGGCGATACTTTTATTTCTCTTAATAACGCAGACAAGTTTGTTTTCTTAATGAATGGTGTATCTGTCCAACCATTTTTAGCAAAGACAGTATATATGTTTTATCGTCGGAAACAATGTGAACAGTTCACGTAGTTTAGTAGTTTATCTCTCTATCATTATATGTACATGTATATAATGTAGTTATTCAGTTTATTTCTGTTTATCTTTTATATGACAGTAGTGTTAATTTATGATATGTACTTCAATGATAGTGTCCCATAAGTCAATATGGCTGGATACCAATGCTTTTAATATTGGAACATTGTTTTATATATTGTATGTTGGTATTGTGTATTGGTATGTGACACTTTAACAAAATATTTCTGATTATCAACTGTTAGAAACGTATCATAACATTGTTCACAATATTGACGAAGATAAATCGTGTTGTATGGTTTAATGACGAAGATAAATCGTGTTGTATGGTTTATTGATGAAGATAAATCGTGTTGTATGGTGTATTGAAGAAGATAAATCGTGTTGTATGGTGTATTGACGAAGATAAATCGTGTTGTATGGTGTATTGACGAAGATAAATCGTGTTGTATGGTGTATTGACGAAGATAAATCGTGTTGTATGGTACATTGACGAAGATAAATCGTGTTGTGTGGTTTATTGACGAAGATAAATCGTGTTGTATGGTTTATTGACGAAGATAAACAGTGTTGTATGGTTTATTGACGAAGATAAATCGTTTTGTATGGTTTATTGACGAAGATAAATCGTGTTGTGTGGTTTATTGACGAAGATAAATCGTGTTGTATGGTTTATTGACGAAGATAAATCGTGTTGTATGGTTTATTGACGACAGATAAATCGTGTTGTATGGTTTATTGACGAAGATAAATCGTGTTCTATGGTTTATTGACGAAGATAAATCGTGTTGTATGGTACATTGACGAAGATAAATCGTGTTGTATGGTACATTGACGAAGATAAATCGTGTTGTATGGTTTATTGACGAAGATAAATCATGTTGTATGGTGTATTGATGAAGAAAAATCATGTTGTATGGTGTATTGACGAAGATAAATCGTGTAGTATGGTACATTGACGAAGATAAATCGTGTAGTATGGTTTATTGACGAAGAAAAATCGTGTTGTATGGTACATTCACGAAGATAAATCGTGTTGTATGGTTTATTGACGAAGATAAATCATGTTGTATGGTGTATTGATGAAGAAAAATCATGTTGTATGGTGTATTGACGAAGATAAATCGTGTAGTATGGTACATTGACGAAGATAAATCGTGTTGTATGGTACATTGACGAAGATAAATCGTGTAGTATGGTTTATTGACGAAGATAAATCGTGTTGTATGGTTTATTGACGAAGATAAATCGTGTTGTATGGTTTATTGACGAAGATAAATCGTGTTGTATGGTGTATTGACGAAGATAAATCGTGTAGTATGGTACATTGACGAAGATAAATTGTGTTGTATGGTACATTGACGAAGATAAATCGTGTTGTATGGTTTATTGACGAAGATAAATCGTGTTGTATGGTTTATTGACGAAGATAAATCGTGTTGTATGGTTTATTGACGAAGATAAATCGTGTTGTATGGTACATTGACGAAGATAAATCGTGTTGTATGGTTTATTGACGAAGATAAATCGTGTTCTATGGTTTATTGACGAAGATAAATTGTGTTGTATGGTGTATTGACGAAGATAAATCGTGTAGTATGGTACATTGACGAAGATAAATTGTGTTGTATGGTACATTGACGAAATTAAATCGTGTTGTATGGTTTATTGACGAAGATAAATCGTGTTGTATGGTTTATTGACGAAGATAAATCGTGTTGTATGGTTTATTGACGAAGATAAATCGTGTTGTATGGTACATTGACGAAGATAAATCGTGTTGTATGGTTTATTGACGAAGATAAATCGTTTTGTATGGTTTATTGACGAAGATAAATCGTGTTGTATGGTTTATTGACGAAGATAAATCGTGTTGTATGGTACATTGACGAAGATAAATCGTGTTGTATGGTGTATTGACGAAGATAAATCGTTTTGTATGGTTTATTGACGAAGATAAATCGTGTTGTATGGTACATTGACGAAGATAAATCGTGTTGTATGGTTTATTGACGAAGAAAAATCGTGTTGTATGGTACATTCACGAAGATAAATCGTGTTGTATGGTTTATTGACGAAGATAAATCATGTTGTATGGTGTATTGATGAAGAAAAATCATGTTGTATGGTGTATTGACGAAGATAAATCGTGTTGTATGGTTTATTGACGAAGATAAATCGTGTTGTATGGTTTATTGACGAAGAAAAATCGTGTTGTATGGTACATTGACGAAGATAAATAGTGTTGTATGGTTTATTGACAAAGATAAATCGTGTTGTATGGTGTATTGACGAAGATAAATCGTGTTGTATGGTGTATTGACGAAGATAAATCGTGTCGTATGGTTTATTCTGTTTCTTTTTAAAATTACAAATATATGATATATCTGGTGATTACTGGTCATAGATCACAAAATGTAATGTACATGTATTAGGATCTGTTATCGTCGAAACAAGACATTTTTGCGGGTGTACCTCAGGGATCTCTTTTAGGTCCTCGTCTTTTTCTGATATATGTAAACGATATCGCTGTAAATATGTTTTCAACGTGTAGAATTTTGGGTGATTACAATTCGCCTGGATATTGAATATAAACTAAATCATGATCCATTGTGGTCAAGTAAGTTCTTCCTTAAATTTGATCCATCGAAAACAAACGTGGTATTTTTTTCACTTAAAGAAACATTTCTGCCACTCTCGAATTATTTTTAAAGGTCATATATTAGAGTTCGTTCCAGTCCACTGGCACTTAGGTTTGTTACTGTCATAAAACATCAGCTGGTCTGAGTATACTGATAGTATTGTAAGCAGTTCTTAGACAAATATTGCCGTTTGAAAAAAATTAAAGTTTGAAGTGGGTAAGGTGAATCTTTCTAAATTGTACACATTTATTAGACCGCACATGAATATGTTTCAACTGTATGAAATGGCTGCTCTTTACAAGACGCTGAAAAACTACAACTATCTGCAGCTAGAGTTGTAACTGGTTTTCCTACATCACTGTACTTCGAAACTGGGAAACTTAAAAAGCTACCCATGTTCAAAATTAACATTGGAAACGTACCTAAATGTTTATGCGACATCGTCCTAAAAAATCTCAATACAATATCCAAGCAAAGAAAAGTCTACAGTTCCAGGGTGTATTCTAGAATCATTCAAAGTCTACCAGATGCTGTAAAACATTGAACTTTATTACATCTAGAAGCAAAGGCAGCCATCCAATTAACTCATTTAGCAGATACATACATTCTAATGTTTCTAATCCGCCACCGTACTTTTTATTTGGTAAATCAATATCATTCACACTTAACTACTAGGATTATTTGTTTAATCAGCTATGATATACATATATAAACGTAACATTACCAATAGTCATCTTTGTTCTTGTGGTAAAAAAGAAGATGTTTATCATTTCCCTTTTGCTTGTAAAAATTATATAAATGCTAGAAATATTCTTTTTCATAGACTATTCAGAATTAATTTGGTCAACATACTTAGTAGATACAAACCTATTATAATGTATACAATGTGTATGACTTACATATTGTGAGGATTGGTGAGTTGAACGAACTTGTCTCCAATCCGTTTTATCTTTCAATAAAATATGTTCTAAACATCTGTGACGCGGTCGATCCCTCTCAATCCATTGTGACATCATGAATTTCTGGGGATGGTAGCCTACATTGTCTTGATCCGGAGAGTTTAACGCTGCTCTAAACTTCATAGTATATTTACAACGCGCAAAAAATGTTTCATGCATGTATACTTTAACAATCGCCTCTGTTATAATTCCTTATTGAGGATTGGCTGTGGTTCTACACAGTCGTGAATTGGATTTACCAACATCGGTCGCGCTCAATTTACACCTTATCATCAATTGTAGTTTGGCGTAATGTTGTATTTTCATTTGCCTTTTATTTGTATTGTTCAGAATGGAAACTTAATGTTAATGTCAGTAAGACAAAGATCTTAGATTTTTCTGCCAAAAACGTGTTTTATTATAATAACAGCTAGTGTTGTTGAAAATGTGAAAGAATTTAAATACTTAGGGATAATATTTTCCAGTTCCGTTTCTTTTTGTAAGGCTAAAATACATTTATGTGAACAGGCACAAAAGGCAATGTATGGTGTAATAAGGAAGATGAGACAGTTTAATCTACCAATAGAGTCTCAGCTGGATCTTTTTGATAAAGTCGTTGTACCAATTTTGACATATGACTGAAATTTGGGGATATGAAAGTGTTGATATCATTGAACGGATACACTTAAAATTTCTAAAATATATTTTCCATCTAAGGAGTAGTACCCTTTCTTCTATATGGTATATGGCGAGACTGGGCGCTTCCATTGTATATACAAATATATACAAGGATGATTTCTTCCTGGATAAGATTACTTACTTGTTCGGAAAACAAGGTTCTTCGCATATTATATGAATATTTATATTCGCAATATTTCCAAGAAGGTTTGAAAAATTCATGGGTAGATTTTATATACAAAATTTTAACATCTGGCGGTTTTTCAAGTATTTGGTATTTCATTGATAGGAAGTGGGCTGTTGCAACTCTGAAACAAAGATTAAGTGATCAATATATCCAAAAAATGGTATAGTGATATAAACAGCTCATCAAAAGGTAAAATTTATAGAAATTTCAAGTCTAATTTTGGATGTGAAAAATATCTGAGTATTTTACTAATTAAATTTAGGAAAGTATTGGTAAAATTTAGAACTACAAACCACCAACTTCCTGTTGAGCTGGTAGATGGTCAAATATTTCACTTAATATTTCACTTAATGAAAGACTTTGTACATTAGGTAACTCAGTTAAAATAGCTGACGAGTTCCACTTTACTTTAGAATGCAAATCATTAGCTAGTATCAGGAAAAAGTTTTAACATCCCAGATTTTGTAATAAACCAAATATACTTAATTTTAGTGATATAATGTCAAACTCAAGTTTTAAATCGTTAAAAAATCTTTGTCTCTTCATAACTAAAATTTATGATGAAGTCTGTCCTCCATAACTTACATCTCTT